>NC_088929.1:11197500-11317500 GCF_038396675.1 Hydra vulgaris
TACTTCAAGTCAAATTTCAGATTTGAAGTATGACTTCAAATTTTAAGTTTGCTTTTCACCCTAGGTGTTGCACCGGAAAAATTAAAAAAAAGGCTCAAAGTACCGATATTTATAAGAGATTTAAAACTATACTCATTAGATAACTACAGACCAACCTCCGTACTCCCGAACTTCTCCTAAGCTTCTTGGGCGGATAATCGATCATAGATTATACGAATATTTTATTGAAAATTAAGTTCAAAATAAGAAATAATTCTGCTACCAAGTACCGATAATCAACTGAACACGCTATTTTTAGGTCTGAATAATAATTAAAGTGGTTCTTTTAATAAAAAAATTTGTGTTAGGTATCTTTATAGACCTGTTAATAATGTTTCACACTGTAAATCTTAACATTTTAATTAAAAAAATGAAAAGATATGGGATAAAAAACATCACTCTTGATTGGTTTAAAAAGTACTTTTGTAATAGGAACAATGTCAGATTTCAGATCAATTTCAGATGAATTAAGCAGCCGTGGCACAGTGGTTAGAGTTCTGGCTCAGAACTCAGAGGTTCGTGTTCGACGCCCGCTCTAGCCCAATAAGCGACACTGGCAAAGAAGGAGGGGTGAACTTCTACTTAAATGCACTTCCGCGGTGCTCCGTGATAAGACCGCAAGGACTTCTGGGAGCAACTAAAAAATAAAACATAAAATAAAAATATATAAATATTCAAAACTATTAAAATTAGAATGTGGTGCTCCTCAAGGTTCTATTTTTGGACCCCTACTGTTTCTACTATACATTAATAACTTCGCTAAAGCTTCAAAAAAACTTGATGCAATATTAATTATTGACGACATAAACTTGTTTTATTCTTTAAACACCAAAATTTCAAAAAATATATGGGTACTCTACAAAGTAAAATTGATTTTGTCTCAAAATAATCTAAAACCTTTTTATTTTTCCACACCCATAGTTTTCTTACGTATGCTAGTACTGAGTGGGCAAGTACCTTAAATCCAAACAGAATTCTCTTCGTATAAAATAAAAACATGCATTAAGACTAGATTATAATAAAGAAAATTTGAATATACTGAACCCGTACTAAAAGCCTTGAATGAGCCAAATGTCTATCAAATTAATGTCTATCAACATATTCTATTTATGCTTTAATACAAACTTTAGCTCACCACACTTTTCAGACAACTTTATTCAAACTAACACAAACAGATATAATAAAATTTTACGATTCTTTATTTCATATTATATGTTATTCCTGTACGAATCCCAGAATCTGTACCTATATAGCATAATATTGTCCAAAAGTATAGAACTCAGAACAATAAATAACCCTGACTCATTGAAAAAACAAAACTAAAAAAGCTCGTACTCAATCCAAACAGTTTTTTTGAATATATAGTTTTTTTTTATTTAGTTATGAGTTTGTTTTTGTATACAAAGTTTTTGTTCTAGATAAGTACTATTTATCAATAGAAAATGTTATTATTTGAGTTTTTAATCCCCCTCTTCCACGTTCTTTACGAATGAGTTTGTAATCCTTAAACCTTTTCAAAATACAAGTTTAAAACACTTGTTTTGTGTAAAAAGACACATCAATCACCCCCAATCTAGAAATATCAATTATACTTGATTACGCCGCCTAGAATTTATGAAATATGCATATAAAAGCTTAAAATTTTATTAAAAACAGCAACATTTTCTTCAAAAAGATCTTCAATTCCTAATTTGTATAAGGGTGTTGTACACATAAAGCTTTAGACTATCATAAAGCTTTAAAATGTAGAAAAATATTTATCTTGAAGTAAAGTAAATATGTTGTAAATATGAATTTTGCTATACGATTTATGTTATAGGGTTTAAAAAAAATTTGTGAAAGTGTTATTATACAAGAAGTTTAACAAAGTTGTATTTTTGTTCCTGTTTGTACGAGATTAAATCACAATCTTTAAATAGGGGTTAAAGTTTTAAATAAAAAAGTTTCAGGTGAAACCAAGGGCGGGTCCAGACCATTTCGTAAGGGGGAGCGAGTATAAATTTTTTTCGATTTGTGTGGCTCAGACGATCTAGTAAGAAGGGAAGGGGCGATTTTCAGATAATATGATAAGTAAGCAAGCAATCACACAATTTTGAATTTGCAACACATAATTTTATGAAAATTTTAATTTTTTTTTAGACAACTTAACTATATTGATTTGGAACAACTTGGTGCGTTTAACATATAAACTTACAAAAATAAAACATTTCAAAACATTCTAAGACGGGAGGAGGAAGGGGGATAAGGGGGGGATGGGGAAGGGACAATCACCCCCATTGCCCCTCCCCCACCATTCCTTGGATCCGCCCTTGGGTGAAACCATAAACGCTTTTGAAGCATTTCTATGAATTGTATCATTTTCTAAAAAAGCTTTGTTAATATAGTTTGTCTGAGTTGTTATTGAAGTTTTTTTTTATGATCTTTAATTTATTAGAAACTATACACGCATTTAAATGGACTTTGATCTTTTGTTTTTACATTTTAAAAATTATGAATTAAGCTATTAATCAATATACACGGCTTCATATTTTTTCGAATGAAAATCTACTATTTCTATATATATCATTGGTTTTGTAACTTATTTGAGTATTATTTTACGTCTTAAGATGAATGATTATTACTTTACGTTTGATTCAGATCGAAATAAAATAAATTAATTAATAATAAAAAGTAGTATGCTGCTGTTTTTTATGCTGTTTTTAAAACATTTATATACTCAACGCATTTAGATACTTAGCGTTTTAAAATTTAATACGTTTAGATAATTCATTTCAAGATTTTTATTCTTTAAAACTTTAAAAGTCAATGTAGACCTATCTAACTCCAATCCCAATGTTGAGCATCCTTTTCGCCGGTGAACTCGTTGCCTTCAGTTGGGAAACAAAAACCCTCTTAATATCATTAATGAAACAATAGCCATCTTAATATCATCTCAATATCATCTGCTGACGGCGGCCTCCAATAGTTTTTGCCTTCTGAATGGCGGCAGCCTCTAAGTTGTTCTGCTTATAAAACCAGCTCTTGCGGAGGCTTTCAAAATAAAGGCGGATGCTACTGGAGACAGCTATAAAATCATCTTACTTCCAAAATACCTATTGGCAGTGGCAACAAATAGCAAATGCCTCTTGATTAGTGGTGGCTTCTTAAACATTCTGCATCCAAAAAAGCTTTTTTCGAGGCGGCCGCCAATCTCTACGGAAAATAAGTGAAGGCGAGATGATTTCCATCGTTTATAAACTCTGAGTTATTTTTTAAAATGTTTTATTAACTTAAATTATCTAAATTTCTTACAACGCCCAATGGGACAGAATAGCGTTTTTTGTACTAAAATTATTTTAGCGGTCTTTGTTATTAGAATTGTTATAATGTAAGTATACAAACCAAAAAAAAAAGAATATGAAGCTCTTATTTATTACTGACACCTTAAAAATCAATATTAAAATTACTTTTAACAATATTCTTCTATCTAGAACGAAGCATTTTGAAAAATAGAGAGGTTAACAATACCAGGAGAAAATTTTTTTTCATTACTGATGAAAAGTTTATCTCCAGGATGATATAACTGGATTAGATTTACATAAAAGTCTTTTCATGACATCTTCAATGAAAAACTTTCTATTACTTATTTTGAAGCAAATAATAGTTCATTTGACGAGTGAATTTTTTAAAGTTTGGTATCATGTCAGTACTTAGTTCATAAAGGACACTTAAGAATTAAGTATCGACGTGATAGCAAACTTCAAAAAAGCAAGTCAGTTATTGGTGGTCGACCAGTGCTAGAAGAAGATGTAGAAGTTAAAAAAAAATTTATTTCATTGATATTATTGGTCAAAAAATAACCATTATATTTTTATATTTTTACAATTAGTAGTTAAAAAGTTATAATGAAATACTTGCTTTTAAAAAATTTTTAAAAAACTTGTTTCCGCGATACCGAATTATTTGTTACAACTTTAGTTAGAGAAAAAAATAACGATGAGGGGCTATTTACATACATTGAACAGGAGATTTACATGAGTAAATGTTTGGATGATTTTTGAGGTTGGTTTATTTAACACCTAATAGCAGAGGTAAGCGGGAAAAAAAATAACTGTCTGTTACCATTACATAAAAAGTAAGCCTTTCACTTACATTTCACTGTTTGGAAAAGTCTGAACAAAAAAAACATTAAAAAAAATATCAACATTGTTAATTCAAACAATATAATTTAAAATGATACCAGTAAATTTAATTTAAAACAATAGTAACGTAAAAAAGTTATATTAAAGTGGATATTTAAAAGTTAATGTTTTAAAAACTTGTCAAATTTACACGTCAATAGATCCATAAAGAAACGTTTTAAATAATATATGCAGAGCTGGGCGGTGGTACGACCCGGTCCGCTACTACACAACTCCACTTTATGCCAACTTTCCACTTGGATGTGGAGTTGCGAAAGGTCGCTACCAAAAAAAAAGCTCAAAGCGCTACTCCGCTACCATTTAAACTTAGAATATGAAATTGTTTAAATGTCAGACTTTTTCATTTACTGAAAATAAAGTGAAAGAAAAATGAACATTTTCAAAATATAAAAATTTTCTTGTGATATCGAAAAAATCTCAGATGTGTGCAATTTGATTTAAAAACTTTGAAGATGCGGCATTAGTGCTTTACATAAAATGTCTGCAACTAGCTTGATGTATTATTTACACTATACATACATATGCTTTATCTAAAACTTTTATCATCTAACTGAAAAAATCTTGATCTAAAGTTGAACAGCAACTTTTAAAAATACAATTGCAGAACAACTGCAATTTTGTATTGTGACAAATTTTAAACAATCCAATGCATTCAATGTTCAAAGCTTCTTTCTTAATATTGGGCCTAACTTAGCTGTAAAAAGTCTTTCAAGTTCTTCTTCGTATGATTTATATTTAAAAACCTATGATAAATTAATGGATGAATCTAAACTAGATACTTGTGAGGTCTGTAATTTTAAGTATAAAGCTCGATTTTAGGACCGCTATTATTTTCACTTTATGTAAATGATTTATCTTTTACATCAAACTTATTAAATTTTATTTTATTTGCGAATGACTTCAACCTGTTTTATTCATTAAAGGATGTTAAAACGCTTTTTACAGTGGTTAATGAAGAGTTAAACAAATTAAACGAATGGTTATACATGTAATAAACTATCGCTTAACGTGACAAAAACTAAGTACATACTATTTCGTCAACAAAATAAAACAGATAATCTTCCCCAAAAATTACCTGATCTGAAAATAAATAAAATAAATATTACTAGACAAACATCTGTAAACTTCTTAGTTGTTATTTTAGATGAAAATTTATCTTGGAAGACTCATATAAGCTCTCTGGAAAGAAAACTATCAAGAAATATTGCAATAATGTATAAAGTAAAACCATTCTTAAACATTAGGTCTTTAAAAAATTTATATTTTTCTTTTACACATAGTTGTTTAACTTACGGAAATATTGAATGGGCAAATACAAATTACACAAGGTTGAAAAAAATTTATTGAAAACAAAAACATGCTTGCAGAATTGTATTTGGAGCAACAAGAAATGTGTCTTGCGAGTCACTTCTAAGTAAGTTTAAATCATTAAACGTGTACAAAATTAATATATATTTAGTCTTACAGTTCATGTATAAAATAAAACACGAACTATCTTCAACAATATTTAATCAATATTTTAGTAAAATAAGCCATAAATACGCCACCAGACTTTCCGAAAACAATTTTGTAACTCCAAAATTTAATCTAAAGTTATGTTCTTATTCTATTCAGTATCGGGACCTTTTTTATGGAAATGTTTGAAACAGATTGTTCATAATAAAAAACAAACACTTCTGCAATTCAAAACTAATTTAAAATATCATTTAGTAAATATGGATTTTAATATTCTAAATATTGCTAGTCTTTTTTAGAAGTTATCAAAATAAATTTATATTGATGCATTTAACTTAAACAACTTTAACATGTTAACTACGAAAAAACTAAAAATAAGAAGAAAATTAACTATTATTATTATGAATATCAATGTCTTTATCACACTTCTTTAAAAATGTTTCCTTTTGAATATTTAGTCTTGAAGTTTTAAAAGTTTTATTATTTTTTTGTTTCATTAAATCTAAACATGCAGTATATTTTTGTAAATTATCTTATATTTATTTTATTTTTGACACTTTTATATGTTCTATGTTGTTGTGGATGGAATTTTATTCATTTTATTATAAAAACAACAATACGAGGAAATATGTATATATATGTATGTATGTGTGTATGTGTCATGTGCGTATGGGCGGTATATACACACATATATTTATACATTTTATATCTTTCTTAACTAAGTTTACTTTTAATTTTTAGTACATTTTTGTTACTTAACTTCTTATACTTGACGTTTTGTAAAGATTTTTTAATATTTTACGGACTTGTAAAATACGATTGTAATGCGGCTCAGTGGTAAGGCTAGTTGATGGCTTCTTCTTGCTCAAGCCATTTCCTTTTGTTATATTTGTACGTTGTATATATTCTTAACAAAAAGAGAAGGTGGATCCTGAGGTGGTAAACTCAACACTTTTCTTGTTGGAGGAATTTCTAGATAGTTGTAATGATGATATCATTCTACAAAAGTACCGTCGTTGTGTAGCTCAGACGATGATCTTGCTCGCTAGTAAGAAGTTTGAATTCGAATCTCAGGCCATAGTTTTTAAAATCAGTTGCAAAGACTCATGGGATATGAAAAGGAAGACTGTGATAGCAAACAACATTAAGACACCCTGAGGTTGGCAACACTAGATATTCTTTTGTGCATCCGTATTACAAGCTGCCAGTTGTCAGCTACATTCTCCATGAATATAGCTCAGTGGACGATACAATAGTTTGAGTAAAAAGATGCACAATTTGATACTTTTTGCACATAATCAACCCCAATAAACTAGATTTTGTGGCAGAATACAACAAGAATTACCATGTGTATGCTGACGACATCGATGTAAGTTACAATTTACTCATAAAAATTAGCAACACAAGTAAATTTCAAATTAGTGTAAAACACTAAAAAAGTAAAAAGCAATACAAAAACTTTATATCATCCCAAAAACTCAACGTGGAAGAGGATGAAATAAGTTTTTTCTTTTGCTTTTTTAAAAAAATGAAAATAAAACTATTTTACTTGCGGACTAGAAGCGGACTTGCACAACTAATTTTAAAGCGGTTTCTGATTACTAAAGATGCGGAAAGAGGCGGCAGCGCTTTCAAATAGTTGGTAGCGATGCTCTGTTATTGTGTAATGTCTATTTAACTACATATTTTCTCTAATGAACACGTCTTCATCATTGTTACAAATTTTCAGCATGTAATGTTGACAATGATTTTTTGGTAATTTGGAGCACTCTGTCCCACTGGGTAGTGGGGGAGCCCCTTGATTTACAACATAACAACGTCTCGTCAACTTTAACGATAAAGCGCAAATATTGTCGTTATCGAATAATTCCGACATGTAAATTGAATAAGAAACATCATTTTTAAAAAACTTTTAAAAATTTAATCCAAGTTTAAATATCTCTTGAATTTAATAGTTTAAAGTTATATGAAAAGATGGCATACTATATACCAATTAACAGCCGTAAACTACTATATTATGTGGCAGGGGAAGGATATGCATTATGCTTAGAAAAATGGTTTACTACTCTTGAGAAAGACCCACTATTTAACACAGGAAAAACATGGGATGACTATCTTCGAATGCCTTTATCTGAGTTTAGGCATTTAGCAGTAAAACGTGCTCGTGCTCTTGCTGAATACCAGTTTATTGAAAATGAAAACATATTAGAAAATCCTGTTTGTGGTGCTGCTTATAGTGACGCTTGTTGCTACTTGGATTATGCATTTGGAATGGTTTATTTTCTTAATCGATCGGTATGTTTACCAGTTGTTAAAAATATAAACAAATTAAAAAAAAAAAAAAAATTCATCAAACTCGAAATAAATCGAGTGTGATAATAGATTATACTGTTCATAATTTTTCAAAACATTGTTAAAAAAAATATTTCATTGATCGTAAAAAAATAAAATAACTTTAATGCTTTTTAAAACCCATAAAATATTTTTAAAACAACTCAAGGAAATAAAAATAAATAAATAATTATTTCAAGTGTAGGCTTGTGTTCAGGAAATTTACCCACATTATCATGCATAATGACAATGCTTGTATCATTATTCTTAAGGAAAATCAGTTAAAAAATATTTTTTTTTACATTAAGTTTATGGGGATTACCATATTATTAAGAATGTCTATTATTCATTTAATAATGTTGAATAGTTTTTTTGTAGAATCTTTTGTTGAAACAATAGATGATTTCTCAGGCCTTCAAGACAAATGTTTTTCATTGCTTACATTTAAATCTGAGTTAATCAATGGATGGTTTGCACTGAATGGCTTAATCTGTCTTATTACTTTTTTGTTTAGTTTTGGTTGATGCTGAAATGCAATAGTTTTAGGTTTTAGGCATATTTTAACATTATTTGTTTTTTGTTCTTATATTTTCTCAGAATTTTTGGTTAGGGTTATTAAATGGATATACACCTGATTGTAAAACCTACTCTATTTGTTGTGATATTTATATCAAAAGAATATTCTTCATGCTTTCGAATTAGGGTGATAAGTTACATATACAAATTACATATATAAAGGGTGACCAACTGTGTTCCTTTAGGAGGGCATGTCCTACTTTTTTGCCTGTTATCCTCTGTCCTCCTCATTGAGCCAAATGTTATTAAATTTTCTCCTTTTACAATTTATTTTTACTGTAAAGTTTTTAGCTTGATAAACATCCTTCTTTATTATATAATTTTTAGTGAATTTGAACAGTTTTTATCTATTGATAATTTTAATCATTTTTGTATGTTTAAAAATTTTGCCCACAATTGTTCCCTTATATTTGAATCTAATTGGTTTGAACATAAGATGTTCCCCTCATATTTGAATGTGAATAGTTTGAAGTTTTGAAATATAACATTTTTGCGTAAAAATTCTTATTCTCCCTTTATCTTATAACTTTTCACTTATTAGTTTTTTTTTAATATAAAATTGAATGAGTTTTTAATTAATTATTAAGTGAGTAATATAAAAAATTATTTTTGATTTTGATTTTTTTTTTCGAGATTTAAGTGACTAACAAAAGAAAGTCTTCATTTACAACAATCTTATAAGCAATTAAAATTAACAAAGAATCCAGAAGAAGCATTCTGTGTAGTCTTTAATGTGACCATTAATATTGGTAATAAAGGTTTGGGTTCAGTTGAAAATTGTCAGAGTCTCAACAATTTTATGATTTCTCATAGTACAGAAAAAGAGAGAAATATATCTTCAGCCAAACTGATGCTGTCGTATCACACCATTTCATGTCATTTTAGTTTTCAATTATTAGACTGAACAACTAAACTAAATTCAGTCATTTTTAAAGGTTCAGAAATTGCAAGAAGTGAATCTATGGCTTGTACTAAATATAAAGCAATAGTTATGGGAATATTAAGTCCTATGACAGTAGATATTATCAAAAAAGAATTGGAAAATGTCAATTTCTTAGGCATGCAAACTATATAGTGGTACATTTTTTTTTTGTTATTCACCTCCTCAAGGCTGAGAAGGGCACTACAGATAAGGAGGCTACTTAATAGTGGTTATATCCCTCTCTCAACTCTATAACTCCGAAACACTAACCTTGACGAACAAGGCCGCTGCGCAGAGAAAAAAATTGAGCGCGGTACTACCAGGGGCTAGTTTTTCACTCTAGAAATCATAACATTTATAGTTTACTACAAAAAGAGTTTTGGTTTATCAAAGGAAGTGGCTGTTTTGCTCGCGTGCTTACCAACAGCATTTAGCATGCTGTAGATTCCATGGATATTAGCATAGTGCAGGTGTTCTTTAAGATATATCAGTATTTCTCGATTTACACAGTTTGTGTGGAATCTCTGAAAGATTTTAGTACTTTAGTAGAAATTAACTACCAAAAGAATTTATCATTCAGTAAAACTCGTTTGTTATCATAACATCCAGCGATCCATAAAGTTTTGCAAATGTTTCCAGCTTTAAAAAAATATTTTTTGTTTCTAGACAAGCCTCCAATTATTTTTAAATTTTTTTTTTAAATCTCTAAAGTGAAGACTATTTATTGTTGGTTCATTCACTATCATATGCATTTCATCAGAACATACTTAAGTTAGAAGCCGATTCTAATTGCATTATGAGTACAATAGAGATTTTGAAGTATTAGAAAGAAGTGTTAGATCTACTAAAACTTCGTATTATAGCTAAGTTCTTACCAGGATACAATGCAACCATTGAAAGAATATTTAGTTTAATTGAAGCTTAATGGATAGATAAATGTAACAGATTAGCAGTGGAGACCATGAAATATATAACTATAGTGAAATTTAATTTTAACTTCAGTGATTGTATTAAATTTTTTAAGTATTTTAAAAATGAGAAATTTTGAAAAAAGTCTTGATGATAATAATTTTTTTATTTTTTAAATTCATATGTTTCAATTTCATATATATTTTTTAAATTCATATATTTTAAATTCATGACTTATAAATACGAGTTTAGAAAATAAAAAATGTTAATTTTAATTAGTTTTTTTATTTTAATGTCCTCCTTTTTACTAGGGTAAAAGAGGAAAAGTCCTTCTCTCAGTTATTTGGCAGTTGGTCACCCTATATATATAGGTTATATATATAAATATATAGACTCAAGGAAAAAAACATAACTCAAGGAAAATAAAAACAGATGAAATGTTGTTTCCAGTTTCTTCAATTATGTCACGAAGTGTGATCAACTCACATTGTTCAGCATATATATGTTTAATTCCTTTAAAAACACCCATTCATTATTAAGATATATACTCCTGTTTCAAGTTTAGGTTAGGAGCATGCTGAAAAAATCAACAACAAAAGGTTATAGAGATGGAAAACAGAAACAGGAAGAATAAAATAAGCTCAATAAAATAAAGCAACTTTGACAGATATTGATTTTGCAATGATTTAAATTTATGGTTTTCAAGAGTAGTAAGTATTAAAAAATTATCTGATACAAAGTCACTCAGACAAATATGTAAACTTGTACACACCAGGTATTGGTGTACAAACAGGCTTGTACAAATATGTAAGCAGGTACACACCAAGAAGAGATAGCTACGTTTTTAAGTTTTTTCTTCACCTTTTTATAAAACATTTTTTGTTTACTGTTGTAGCAATTCATAATAGGCACTAATTTTTGCTCAAAATTTTTATTTTTGATTAGTTTTTGGTATTCTTAGAATCTGTTTTGTGTTTTTACAATATGGGTTCTATAAAATCTGCTTATGTTTGCTATATTTTTCTGAACTGAAAAGTGTTTGAAGTTTGACAAATGCAAGGTAAAATTACTGTTTTAATTAAATACTGTTGTTAATCAGGTAAAAATATTGTCTAAATAATCTAAAAAATAATTTTCCAAATATCGTTTTACCATCGATGATAAAAATGGCTCTAAATCACAATCAAAGAGATAAATTCTATTTGGTTTGTTGTTTATATATCATTTATTTTAGCTTTTTCTAATAGAATTTTCTATAATTGTTGGAGCATTATACCAGTTTAACACATCTAAGTTATTAATAAATCTGTATAGTTGTATTGCATCATCTCTTGTTCTTCTATTTTCTTTCATATCTTGTTTTTCTATTATTTAATGTGGAAAAAAAGGTTTGTCAGAGTTTTCACATGACAAACCTTTTAAATTATTACACGAGGATGAATTGCTCTGTTGGCATTGTTCAATCATAATAACATGTTTCTGTATATTTTTATTCCTTAATGGGGGCCTTATATTCAAGGTGAGATGTAACTAATGATATAAGTATTAATCTTTTATTTTTATCTAAATTTATATCTGCTAATAACAGAGATAAATTCTATGTTTTCTAAATCTGTTAATTACTTTGCCTTTTTGTTAAAAAATTCTAAACTAAAGACCACTAAATTAGTGGTAAACACATTATTCTAAGTAAATTAATTGAATAATCTAGTTAGAATGTTTTTAGCCATTGCAATATTTGGTCCTGTTTTAAACTTTTTTGAAAATATATATATATATATATATATTTGAGTGCCATTGCTTTTGCCTAATTTATATAGGGATTTGATGCTTCGAGCTAGAGTAGATAATTTAAAAGAAAATAAAAGTAAGATCTAAAGATCTTACTTTTTTCACTAAAACTTTTATTTTATTTTAAATTATCTATAATCAATTTTTGTTTGAAAAAAAAAAAATTTTTCAAACAAAAATTGATTATTTAATAAACTTCTTTAAAGAAGCTATTTTTTGTAGATTTATAAATGAATTAAATAATAGTATAAATCTCATTAAATGTTTATATAAATTTATAAATGAATTAAATAATAGTATAAATCTCATTGACTGTTCCTAAGTGCTTCAAAAATTCTTATTTGTAAAGTTTTTTTCCTCAAACATTAGTTCTTTGGAATTCACTTCCTTCATTTTGTTTTCCTGATTCATAATTTGCAATCTTTTAAGTCATCTGTCAATCGTTATCTTGCTATATAAACTTCATCTTTTTTCTTCCAGTAACTTCCTACTCTAATAGTGGTTGCTTGCATACTTGTTGGAAGTAAAGATGTCAAAAAAAAAAAGCATCATAAAAAATAATAAAATAATAAAAACAAAGCTAATAGTTGAAAGCAAACATTAATTCTTCTGTATAAACCAAGTTTATATGTCAAAAAAGTAATTATTTAAAAAAACTTAAAAAGAAAATATTAAATATTTTTCTTTAAAATCTGTAAAAAAAAACTTTAAAAATGAAAAAACTTTAAAATCTAATAGCTAAATAAAATGCAACATAAACTTTTTATCTATATAAGCACATTTAATTATATGAGTTTTTTAAAAGACCCAAGCTTATTGAAAGCATATTGTAAGTTTTAAAATAAAATATTTATGCTTTATTATACATTAAAGTGCATAAAGAAAGAAGCCATTATTTATGCACGTGTATACCATTATATGTTTGCACAATTAATGTTCAGATAAAAGAAATCTTACTCGAATGCAAAAAATAATTAAATACTTTAATTTTTTTACGTCATTAATATATTTGCATAGTGCTGTGAATGTAATATCGATCTTATATTGAGGGGAAGCTGACAGGATTGTGGGTTCAAATCCTCCTCAGGAAGGTTTTTTTTTAATTTTAATGTTTTATTTCTAAGTAGTCTAATGTTTTTTAACTACTATTGTTGTTTATTTAAAGTTACGTTTATTATTTATCTTAATTTTTCAAAGTTCCATATAAAAAGTGCATCAATGCGTACATAAATTGACTTATACAGCTGTAGTCACAGTGGAGTGCACATACATCACTAACTTAAATAGGGATAGGTGCAGAGAAGTATGCATACATTGAATGACTTAAATAGGCATAGGCCCAATCAAGTGTTATCCCACATCGACTAAAAATTTAGGTTTCCGCAGACAATTTTAAAAATAAAATAAAAGTATATTAATATTTATTTAAATAGGATTTATAAATTTATTTAATTTATATTAAAAAAAATCATTAGTTTAGTTATACAAGATTTTCAGGTGAGTTGTCAAAAAAATGAAAAATAACTTATATTTAAATATGCACATACAGCTAAGAAAAAGTTAGTTGTATGTGCTTATAAATAATGCCTACTCATAAAGAAAGATCTTATTTTAAAAATCTATTCATTTTAAATAATACATAAAAAATTTAAATCAAAATAAGATATATATATATATATATATATATATATATATATATATATATATATATATATATATATATATATATATATATACATTTATATGTATGTATGTATATATGGATATACTTTTTTCAATATCTTCACTTCCAACAATGCTGCAAGCAACCACTATTAAAGTTGGAAGTTACTGAAACAGAATAGATAAAGTGTAATGAGCAAGATGAGGATTAACAAACGATTTAAAAGGTTGCAAATTATATGAATCAGGAAAACAAGATGAAGGAAGCAAATTCCAAAGAACTGATGTTCAAGGAAAAAAACTAGACAAATAAGAATTTTTGGAGCACTTTGGAACAATCACCGTAAAAGGACTTTATTGACTAATGAGTAACATGAGAATGAATTTGAGTAGATATGGTCACTTACTAATCTTTGTATGGAATACTGTTGCCATATATGGCAACAGTATTCCATACAAGGATTAGTAAGTGACCAGGGTTGATGTTTGACCGGGGCTGGGGCCGGGTTTGATAAAACATAGCCGGGGCCAGGTTTGTGACTGGGGTTGCATAAACATTTATACAACCTAAAGTATATTTTTTTAATTCAAAATTCATGTTATATTTTGTATATATATGCATAGGAAGGCTAAAGCCTGATGATGATGATGATGATGATGATGATGATGATGATGATGATGATGATGATGATGATGATGATGATGATGATGATGATGATGATGATGATAATGATGATGATCATCATCATCATCATCATCATCATCAGGCTTTAGCCTTCCTTATTTATGCTATTTCTCTAAACAATCTGGAGCATTTTTTTTTCTAAAGCTCATTTTTTTTTAAAGCTCATTCATACCCTATGTAAGGCATTCTCTTTGAGTTTTTTAACTTCTACCACTACCATTTTCTACTGAAGCTGCTACCTCTCTACATGCTGATACCTAAATTACTTTAATATTTTCTGACAAATGTTGTTCGATACAATGTTTTTTCAAATTTGTCCAAGATTATGCCTTCTTTTTTTGTCCTGCTTGAGTCACACCACACATCCATCTGATCATCTTCTCTTTCAGCAAATACTAATCCATATAAATACTAAAGTTTATATAACAATGAAAGGATATTGTATGCCAGCATCTAATTAAATAGCAAACATATATGTTTATATCCATAACATGTATGCATAAAGTGCATACATATTATGAATGTTACATATGAAATCTTGGAAGCTTCAATTCTGGAATAAAAGTTTGGAATAAAAGCTGGAATAAAAGTTTGGAAGCTTTTATTACTTCTCCTCAATTTTAAATCAAGCCTCATTCTACTCCACATTTTTCACCATCTTGAGCAGTTGTTTTATTAAACATTAATAATTTGTTTTATTTTTTTACAAGAATATCTTTCTTATAAACAAATGTCCTTTTATTATTGCAAAAAGCTAATGTTAAAAAGCCCTGTCTGATGTTAAGCTCTGTTATTCTCAGTTTACTAAATCTTGTATCTTATCTAAGATGTTAGGTTCTTGAGACTTTTGGTTAGTCTTCAACAGTGTCATTAACTAAAGTAAGTCTAACATTTAATCTAAAATTCATGGGTCTGATCTTTTTACATCTTCCCAGAATAAAGCAGAGTTATTTGCAAAAAAATCTTGCTCTTATTTGACTCTTGAATATAATGGCCATACTCTTCCTGACAGTTAAACAGATTAACCCATTGTTAAACATGGAGATTACTCTGGCTTCCAATTCTAAAGTTTATTCTCAATTAAAAACTTCTACAGTTTGTGCTCCAGAATAGATTTCCATCATGGTCTTAAAAAAGTATCCTCCAGAACTCTCTTCATTTTTTGCTAAACTTTTAAAAACTTTTTGTAAGGTTGCATTTATTTCTTTTTTTTACAAGTACAATCATGGTCAAGGATCAAACAAGCTATTATCTCTATAACAATAAACCAAAACTCATTTTTGCTTGTTTCTTATTCAATAAGTTGCATCCTTTTACTGTATCTGTCCCTCATACTATAAAAACTTTAATTAATCCAGTTTTTTTCCTTGAACATCAAAAAAACCTCATAACTCTTACCCATCTTCATGTTTTCTTTTTTTAAACAACTTACAACTTTTTAATTCTTCAGTGTCCTAGTATTTTAAATTATTCTCTATTTCAAAGTAACTCATAACTTAATAGTGGTTGCTTGCAATCTTGTTGGAAGTAAATTAGAGTTTAAAAATATGTAAATGCTTGCAAGTAAGTGTAGTATAGCTTACATAGTAAATGTAAGCATAAAATTATAATATATAAAGTAGTATACATTTTTTTCTAGCCTCGGCTATCAACCCCTGCTAAATCCTATAAAATTTCCAGGGCTGGGTTTGCAACAAGTCTCAATTTTAAATAAAATTTCTGGGGCCCCAGTCCCTTACTAACAAGAATGGATTAGAGAATTATAGAGGTAAAGAATAGAATCCTGATTAAGAAAATGGCAAGCATAATAAAGAGATGCAATCTTAACAGTTGCTAATTTTGCAATCGATTTGATATATGGTTTCCAAGAAAGTTCAGAAGTGATGACTCATCAAGTACATTACCGTTTATAAATATAGGAAGATCTAGATTTTTGCGATAACAATTATCTGAAAAAAATTGAGTTTTATCTGAGTTAAAGTTCACCAGTCACTGAGACCCCTATGCTGTAGCAGAAATGAGATCCTTTTTCAAGCTCAAATGCCACCTCCAAGCTATCTGAGAGTGTTGGCTCATCAAAACAAGAATAAACAGTAGTATCATCAGCATACAGTGCTACCTTAGATGTGAGAATTTCTGGGCGATTGTTAATGTAAATTAAAAAAGGGCCAACAATAGAACCTTGAGGCACCACTGAAGTTACAGGATATAATGAAGAGTGTTGACCATCATGGACAACTTTTATACTATGATTAGTAAGGAAAGATTCAATAAACTTAAAGATGCTACCAGATACACCAAAGAAGAAAGCTTATGAAGAAGGCCATTATGCCAAACTTTTTTTTTTTCAAAGGCTATAGAAATGTTGAGAGCAATAGCCTTAACCTTTCCACATCTATCTAATGCACAATAAAGCCTATATATATATACATATATATATATATTTATACACACACTGATACACACACACACACACACACACACACACACACACACACACACACACACACACACACACACACACACACACACACACACACACAGATATATATATATATATATATATATATATATATATATATATATATTTATATATTTATATATATACTTCTAACTTTATAGTGCTTGCTTGCAGCCTTGTGTGGGAGTGAATCAGAATAATTTTTTGATATTTTTACATAATTTTGTTTCATTTGAGACGCAACAAGACATACTTTTGAAAAACTTTTTTGAAAAACCCGTGGAATTAGAAAAAAATAAGGTTGGCAGTATTTTTCAGACCTTAATCTGTAAGAGGTCGGCATCAGTTCGGCAAAAAAATTTGATACAAAGGTTTTACCATAAAACATAGAAACAATATATATATATATCTATATATATATATATATCTATATATATATATATATATATATATATATAATTGCTAGTTTAGATGAGCACTCTGATGTCACACTGAAATAGCCTGCTGCCAGGGGCTTCAGTACATACATTGACTGACAAACAGTCTTACTCGCAGCGGAGTGGTGCCACATCAACTTAGGGTTGATGTAGCAGCACTCTGCCCTTAGGTTGAGAAGGCCACTACAGACAAGAAGGCTACTTAATTGTAGTTATAACCTTCTCTCAACTCTATAACTCCGATACATGAACCTTGACAAACAAGGCTGCTGTGCGGAGAAACAAGTTGATCATTCTGAAGCAAGCGCTCTAGCACTACACAACTACCATATATCTATTTTGTTATGTTTTCTATTTCATTACATCATCCATTTTATTATATCCTCTATTTTATTATATCCTCTATTTTATTATATCTTTTATTTCATTATATCTATTTCATTATACTCTCTATTTTATTTTACCCTTTTTACTCTTTATTTTATAACTATATAAAATTTTTTTTTGAAATTATTTTTTAATATAGATAAATTAAGTAAATGGATAAACTTACCAACTTATTGTGAACTTTTTTCAAATAGCTATTTTCAATGACAATCTACAAAGGCTCAAAGGATTCTAACAACTTAGAGTTAGCAAGTAAAGCCGATTCTATGGAGGTTTGTTTGTCATATTAAAATTTTTTAGTATATGTTTTTAATATATATTTTTGAATGTTATTTTTATGTTGTACACCATTTATACTAATCAATTATCAAATTTTTTGCTTCATTTAATCCAAATATTGTTTAGAACTAGTTTATAGTTAATGTCATTTAAGTCATTTTATTTTCACTGATTACTTGCCCTAAACATAACGTTAATGTTTGTATGTTAGCTATATGACAAAAAATATTTTTTTGATAATTTAATGTTTTGTAATCACAAATAATAATCTTGATGTTCTGATTACTAAGAAATATATTTGTATATCTTACATGGTTATGTCAAAAAAAATTTTTGGTGACATTATTTTTAAAATATTTAAATAAGCCTATAGATATAGTTTAGGCAGATTAATGAATAAAATAATTTAATGAATAAAATAATGAATAAAATAAGTTTTTAAGAATCGTTTTTTAATGAAGTAAATAGTGTTTTAAAAACTATTAAAAGTTTGACTGATGGTTATATAAAATATATTTGTTATTTTCAAAAGTATGCATTCTGATAAAGTTAAATAATATATTTTCTTATAAAATCATAAAATATTTATTTTAAGAACAAGATTTTATCAAGCTAAACCTTTTAATCAAAATATTTTTTTTATTAAATTTATTTTTAAAAAAGTTCAATTTTAGCTCATTTAAAATAGACGAGCCTTAATGTTTTTTTGTGCAGGCTATTTATATTTGCTATTTTTATTTTTTTATTTTTGTTTTATTTAAGCAATTTAAATTAAATATAAATGTAATTTAAACCAATATAAAATTTGTTTATTGTACTTCATTCTCTTTTTATCTACAAAAGTTCATTTGTTTCTCTTGTTCTTTGTGATTAAAATAATATTGAATATGAAAATTTTAAAAAATTGGCAGTGAAATAACTCCAAGAGAGAGAGAGTGGCTAATTATAAAGAACTTTTGTAATTAAAACTTATATAAATGAGTTTAATACTTAAAATATTGTTTTTATGTTAAATTTTTTAAAGTTTGTTAAAGGTTTTTTCATAAGGCAAGTAAAACCGCAATGATAAATTTTTTAATAAATATTTGGAAACCTAAAAAGTACTAAGTAACAAATATTTTTGATAGTTCAATGGTTAGGGAAAATTATGCAAAAGACTTGTCAGAAGTTATTTACTGTTTGCATATATATTTAAGTAATTTTTTAATTTAGCAAATATATTGAAGTTATTTTTTCATTTGGCTGATATATTAATATTACTATTATTATTGTGTTTTTGTATTATTATATGTTTATATTGACTCCATTATCATTACAAACAAAATGATTATTCTTTCAATTGTTTAAGGAAATTTTTTTGTGAAAATTTTATATAGTATACTAATAGGCAAAGAAAATAATTAAAAACCAGATACAAATCAATGCTTTGTACTTTGGTACTTGGAAACCTGAAATAATCTTTCCTTTTAAAACAAAATTTGTGTCATTGACTTTATATAATAATATTACTATAGTAAATAAAAATAATATTAACAACCATTATTCTAATCTTTAATCTCTAATTCTAATCTTTTAAGTATTTTCATTTTTTAAGCTACTTAGTTGACTAGTAAGGGAAAATAATTTATTATTCAAAACATTTTTTTCCGGCAGAACTTTCATAAACAAGCATTAAAACAATCTTCTTTTTTTTGTCAATAACTTTAACTTTATTATATTTTGTGGAGCTCCATTTTGAGGGAACACCCGTTAATATTTAATAACAAAAAGACTTAAATACATAACATAAATACATCATAAAAAAAATCTCAAAAAAAAACTTTACCTATACAAAAATCTTTGTTAATTTTTTGTTGTTGTTGCTGTTGTTATTTTGTTTGTTTGACTTATTTCTTTTTAAGTTATTTTTTGTTTATTTTATAATACACAGTTAAATCATATTAATATACGATTAAACTATAATCATAAATTAAAGTAACTTAATAAAAAAATCTTTTGAAAGATTAAAGGAAAAATAGTTTCTAATGTTTAAATTTATCATAAAAAATACATGCCTACTAAAATAAAATTAAATATTTAACTTACACATTTATGCATTTATTGCATTTATTTTAAATGATCATTATAATTAAATTTTTATTTTTTTAAAGTCTTCGCGTAAATTAAAAACTTTAGATCAACAATTAAAAGTTATTCATAATGTAACAATATTTGGAATAATAATTTAAATCGGAAAAGTAAAATTTTTTTAGAGAGAAATAAATAAACTGAAAATATTTCCCACTAAAAATTTTAGATTAACATTTTAAATGCCTTTTAAAGCAAAAATTGACTTTATATATAAAGTCATTAAATAGAGTTTCTATTTTTGCAATAAATTATTTTTTTTATTTGTTACTTTTTAAAAACAAATAATCTTAATCAGTTGAAATGCCGCAATTACAAATTTATAAAATTACAATAAAATTTTACCATATTTTAATACATTTACACAAATGTTGAGAAAAGAAAGAAATAAGTTTATGTCAAATATTTTAACAAATGTATTATTTAATTTATTCATTTGATATTAAAAAAAAATACATAATATATTTACATAATAGAGTTGGTATTTCAATTGAAGTTGTTTTGCAGTAATTAGTTATGTGGTAAATATGTTAAATGTAACTATGGTAACTATAATAAAAACTAATAAAATTCTAATGAAGCCTTAAAAATTGTTTGTATACAGAAATTGTAAGTAATTTTTATACCTTTTTATATTTTGAATTTAATAATAAATATCAGTGGTGTAACCTCAAATTTTTGTCTGGTTGTCATTGAGCGACTCAAATTTTGCTAATGTCTCACTTGATTCGTCCGCTTTAAAGTAAAAAGCCATTACCAAAAAGAAAATTATTTATATAATGAAAAATATTTATTTTTCATTTTATGAATATTATTCTCGCTTGATCAATTTATAATAGTCAAGATTTTTTTAATTTTAAAATATCATGACTACTTTTTTTAGAAAAAAATTTCCAAATGCATTCAAGGCTCAATTTAATGGCAGATATCACCGCCCCTGGACTGTTTTTGAGATCTGATTTATGGGGGCAACCAACCATTGTTCATTTTTTATTGAAAAAATCAACCATGGTTTGTTACCCTCCTCTAGCATATCTCAAGAATGGTCCGAGGGGCGGCGATGTCTGACTGTTAAATTGAGCCCTGTGCTTTATTAATAATGTTTATTTTGGCAAATCTAAAATAAAAATTTATTTTTATCTTTATAGATATATCTATGACAAACAAAAGGTTAAGCATTATTAATGATATACATTCATGTGATTCAAAATGCGATATAATATTAAAAAAACATTTTGAATTAATACATTTGCATTTTGAGTTAAAAAGGCAATGAAAATCATTTCTTTTGCAAAAGAGTTGTCCCATACTGCTGGACAACCATGACTTTACACCTCTTATATATATATCCCTAGATGTATACTAATTTAGAACCACAACATTATGTAACTTTCTCAACTTCAGAAGGAACACTGAATTTAAATAAAATATAGTACAAAAATCATTTTGGTAATCAAGTGTTATCTCACTATGGTCCAAAATTTTAGAATATACTTCCAAATATTATTTGCTATGAAAAAAGAAAAACTCTTTTTAAGAAAAAACTAAAATGTTATTTAATGATTATGGGCAATTTCACCAAAAAACTATTTCACCAAAAAACCTTTGAAAATTGAAACTTCTATTTATATTATAATTTGCAAGCTGATCAAGTGTTTTCACATGTGTTCAGCCAAGCAAATGTTTTGCTCACTACTATCCTATTTATTATTTTGGCAAAACACAGTAGTTGTGGGTAAACCTATGTATTTATTTATTTTATATATAAACAATTCTCAAATAGAGTTGAAATAATTAGTTTAGGTTCAAAGTGAATTTTAATGATTTTTCTGTCATATTTTTTGTTATCTTCTTTATTTATTTTAATCATAGATACTAGGATCGTTTGCACTAACAGAACTTGCCCATGGTAGTAACACAAAAGGAATGCAAACAACTGCAACATATGATCCAAGTACACAAGTAAAAAAATTTTTTTAGCCATTTTTGTTACCCTGCAAAATAAAAACAATTTTTTTACAATATGCGAAATGCAAAATTTATCTATTCCTTTATCTCTTTCTCTCTCTCTCTCTCTCTCTCTCTCTCTCTCTCTCTCTCTCTCTCTCTCTCTCTTTAAACAAATGATTAACATTGCAAGGACAATGGAAGTCGAAAGAATTAGTGGGTAGTTTTGTTGATTAATTGAGGCAGTAATGTTCTTTTTAAGTTGTAACAGTAATTGATTAAATGCTTTTGTTGTAAAAATTTGTGAAAAAGTCAAACAATATTTTAAAAATAAAAACTTTTTTGTTTCTTTTTTATATGCATGGAGACTGGAAAAACCATATTTTTATATACCATATAATTCATTAAATTTTTTATATACCATATAATTCATTAAATTTTTTATATACCATTTCTTTGTGGGTATATATCCAATTATTTGTGGGTATAATATGCATCAGGGATGTGGAGTCTCAAAAAGGACTTCGAATTTGAAAGTCACACAAAGATTACTTTATCCTAGTTTTTGGTAAAAAATTAAAACTTTTAGGTTAGAGGAACAATCATTTTTTGAACCCGGAGTCCTTAAGTATAATGGCGGCAAGGAATCTGGGACTCCAGGACTCCAGGCTTAAAAACAATAAGTTTCAAGTCATTAAATCTTGTTAATTTTTTTCTTATAGCAGATCATAAGTCAATAAATATGTTTAGAGCTTCTGGACACTACAGACTTGGAAAAAGTAGAGATATAAAGCCAGAGTCCTTTTGGGACTCCGCATCTCTGATATCTATTGAGGATATTAAGACTATTCATGTTTTTTGGAGAGACACCAACATTTGGATTTGTTAGTTATTCTAGATAATATTGTTTGAACCTTTCCACCAATCATTGTAAGTTTAATAATACAATTTACTTCAATAGGAGCTCCACAAATATCTAATAAAATTTTACCTAAGCTTTCTCTCTCACTTTTAATGTACTAATCTCCTTCGAGTACAAATCAAGAAAAACTACTAAAAGTATGTTGTTATGCTATGCAAAGTAAAGTATTCATAGCAACTATTACTGTCATAAAAAGTGTGAATCTCATTTTAATTCACTATAGTGTATTAAAATGAGATTCACACTTGTATATAGTGTACATAGCACAAATAAAAAACTGTTAAGATAATGTAAAAATAGGTTGTTGCTATGCAAAATTAGGTACCATAGCAACCAATTGAAACATTTAAAATTAAGGACTTAAGGAGACGAGCAATCAATGGAAGCTCAATTAAAGCATCATATAGCTCCAATAAATACAGGACAGAACATAGCTAATTGTGTCAATCATTAGTTATAGTGCAGCAAAAAAGTATTTTCTTAAAGATTTTTTTTTAAATCTTTGATCTTCAAAGTATTACTGAGATAACATGCTATGGCAAATTTGTGCAACAAAATTTTTCTTAGCTCTGGATAATCTAAAATAACATGTACCATTTATCAAAAAATAATTTGGCTAGTGTTTTTTTAAGTGCTTGCCAAAAAAATTAAGGCATTTTTTAAAACTGGGCGTTTCCATTTCTGTGCGTGATTTTGTGTTTTTCTTTGTTTTAACAATTAGGAGCTGGTAATATGCATACTGTTGGGATTTTCTTAAAGGGCGACTCTGACAAAAATTTTTTATTCATATTTTAGACTACCTGAGTATTTAAATAAATATATTTTTATCATTTTATTTTTTTTGAGTGTTAATGTCGCAATAGTTTAAAAAGTATACAATAATTTTCTAAATGCTATGCTCAATTAATAAATACTTGAATAAATGCTCTATGTAGAAATACTTGATTACTATTTCTATGCTGCTATTTCTCATCAAAAATATATAAAATATGAGTTGTAGAGATATAATATTTCACTTGAAATATTTGCAAACAATTAATTTTTTATAAAATCAACTACATGAAATATAAAAATTTGCAAATTCCATGGGTGACCATGAACTGCATTTAAGCGATTGCTGTGACTCTATGATACATAATGCAATCCTTTAACTTGCTGCAAAAATCTTTACTAATATTTAAAATATTATTTAAAAAAAAGTATACTGCTATTACTTATATTTTCCGAAGAATTTTAAGTTAATTTATCTAATAACTAAAGTTTGCATTTTTCTGCTCTGTGCATGATTTTTTGGAAATGCCTAACTGCAATAAATCTTTTTTGTTCATTAAATACCTTGATGAAAAATCGTGTAATTTGATGTAATTTTTAATATAATTCATAAAAATTAATTTTTATGAATTACAACCGTCAAAAATGGTAATTAGAAAGTTCTATAATATGTGTATAAGTAGAAGTTAAGTACAAGTAAAAGATAAGTATAAGTAGTAGATAAGTAGAAACTAAGAAGAACTATTAAAATTGAAATTTAAAAAAAAAACGCAATGTTTTGAATAATCTTTTTTTAAATTTTAATACTGAACAGCAGCTGCTGCCGTTACTAATTCATGAGTGTTTGATGCTCTTTAAGTCGCGGCAGCCATTAAACCGAGTTAATAGTGAGAAATCTCTTTTTGTATAAAAAAATGTCAATGAAAGTGAATGGAAATATCTAACTTATGTAAACTTCAAATTATGTAATGTTGAAACATATCAAGTTTTACAGTTGTTTTTTTTCACTTTCTTTCTGAGAACTTTCACTTGAGAATTGCATTGCGGCAACATCTCCTTAATTTTGATCTATAGCTTTCATTTCCATTTTATAAAGTCTTTTGTTTGTTAAATAGTTTTAAAATCATTGTTAGCCAACACACCTGTGTGGCTGAGTAGTTAGCTTGCTAAGTTTCTTAAGCAAAGCACGGTAGTTCAAATCCTACTGTGGAACTTTTTTTTTTTTTTTGATTTTTTTACAAAATATAACACTTTTGAAGTTTCATAGGTATTATATACATAATATATGTAAAGATATTATACACCGTAACATAAGGGAGAGAATTTTAAAAAAAAACTTGAAATTTATAAAAACATCAAAACAGCTGGAGAAATTTGTTGCGCATATGTCAAGATAGTTATAATATTAATTGCTCAGGTACTTAGTCCTAATAAGCTGTGAATGGTCTGAAAAAAAAATTATGGTCTGAAACTTGAAAAAAAAAAAAAAACTCGTCCTGCTACTCCAAAAGGTGCTGCTGTGGAGGAAAAAAAGAAAAATGCCCATATCCAGCAAAAACTTTGAAAGTTCATATAAGTAGATAAATAGCTGAATAAGTATTAAACCCATATTTTACAGACCCTAGACCCATATTTTACGGGTCATAACAGCTAGTTTATAATAACCTTATAACAAAATATCCTTAACATTTATTAATCTCTTTTTTGGCTGTTGATTTATTTTGGTTCTTCTATGATACAAAAGCACATTTTGAAGGTGATCTTCATTTCTTGTGGCATGAATAAAGTATTGGATTAACTATATGTTCTGCTCCCTCTTTGACCACTCTAAGTTTGTTAAGTATTTTTATGAAACCTTGGAAGTTTGTTTTTTAGACAGATCTTTATTATTAACCCAACTTTCAATGTCTTTCTTACAAACATCAAAATATTTACAATCAATTCTTATTAACTAGTTGGGCTAGTTCTGTACTTTCAAAGCTTTTAAAGCTTTTTGTTTTTAATAATCAAACTCTCATTTTTTTTTAAGTTTTTTTAATCTTATTTCTCTCCCATCAAGCTGGAAGCAACCACTATTAAGTTGGGAGTTACTAGAAGACAAATAGAGTTAAAGAGAAAGGAAACAATTGATAGAAGACTTAAAAAGTTGTAGGTTGTATGAGTCAGGAAAACATAAAGATGGGAGAGGGTTCCAAAGATTTAAAGTGCAAAAGAAAAAACTAAACAAATAAAAGTTTTTAGAGCATGCAGGGACATGTACAGAGATAGACAGATATTGAGAGACAGGTAAAGAGATGTGACTTGAGGTAATTCCATGTTAAATCAGCATGTCACCCTATGTTTTGGATTTTGTTAATTTTTTATGTTTCTATAACATATAAAAAATAAATTTATAAAAATTAAGTAAAATAAGTTTATGAAAATGAGAAAAATCTGAAATTTAGAACCTCCAATTCCTTGTGGTTCTTGAGATATTCAAGATTCAAATTTCTTATTTATGCTGACTTGGCATTTTTTGCAAAATGCTTTTTTGTCATTAAATACCAATACTTTATAAATGAAATATCATCCTGAAATTTGGTACATAGACAATCTTCCACATGATTCAAATAACAATTGACAAATTTTTTAGACCACTTTAATTACATTTAAATTGAATAACAAAGACATACATTATGAGGTATTTTGACAGTCAAAATGGTGATGTCAACTTGATTTTTTTTTTGAGGCATTATTACAACTTATAATATAGGTAACAAACATCAATGAAAGATATATTATTGCATTTTTCGACTTTTCTAAATACAGCCTTTTAAATTTTTTTATGTTGTAAAAAAGTTATTTTGTTGTCTTTGAGGGCAATGATAAATTTATACTTTATTTCTAATTTTTGGTACTTTGGGGAGGGCCAAAAGAATGGTGAAAGTATCTTGTTCCTGAAAAAAATTTATAGTGATCATTGCATCGTTGGAACCACCTGAAGGAGAACAAAGAAAAACTGAATACAAGCTAGGGTCGGAGACAAGACACAAATCAAGGAGTGAAAGTAAGTGATTAGGGTTGTCTGGAAAACGAGGTAAGATTTAACTGCTGGAAAGTTACTTCAAAAACCACAAATATTTATGAAAGATAAATTGAAATAGTTAAGTGGTGGGAATGGTTTCTTATGTTTAATAATTTAGGTTACTTTAGGCATGGTTTAACTCAAAGAGAGCTTGATATATCTATAATATAGCTATGCAGTTGTCTCAGTCCTGCTAATTAACCCAAGTTCGTAACTTAAGGCACTTTATGTGGTCTTGACAATGTGCACCCATAGTATTAACAGGGGTACTGTCTATGTACAACATGGCATTGTTAATGCTCTAATAATTTACAGCTGTTGATGCAATCAGCATATCTGAGAGCTACAACAGAGTTTGGGAAACCTTACTGCCAGCCGGCCTCAGAACCATTAAACTAAAGCTGTAGCCTTTCAATGCGATAACAGCAAGAGTTGCATAGCCACTATCAAGGAGGTAGAAACAAAAGAAGATCCAGCATTTATCATCCTAGGCAGTAAACAATGTAACAATGATTTACATCTATGCTAGCCTAATGGATGAAGATAGGGTTTGAGACTGGTCAACAGAGTTTCTCTGCTTACCCCTAAAGTCTTTGACGAGGTGGCCTTCTACAAAAAAAGTAGCTGGATGCAGTTGACATCTTCCCAAGATAAATATTTTTTATCAAGACACCATCTCTAGCATTTACTCAACTAAGAGCCTCAAGGCAGGATATTTTTAAGTCAAAGTTTATTTCTCCTAAATTTTGCATGGCATAAGGCAGGTGTACTAGGTTACATGATATTAGTGGCAGGGCGATTGTGATGATCCTGAACTTGATCTGACTTGGAGTAGTTAAAAGTTATGTAAGCAGTACTTTAAAACATTAATGTAGATATTTTGGACATGCATTAGGAAAAACATCTAAAAGTATACAAGAAAATAAGGTGAGCATAAGTTTTATAGTTAGAATCACTAGTTGGTAACTGAGTTCACACTGCATCAGAGATTTAAGCAAACATAAATATAGTAACTTTTGGGTGAGAAAACATGCCAGAGGTTCAGACAGAACACAAACATACAAATAACAAATAATATCAATTCAAATACTTTCAAAAGCTTCTGAAGCTTTTTGTTTTAAAATAATGAAACTTGTATTATCATTTTAAGAATCAAAACTTGTTTTTATTTTGTTAAAATGTTTTGATTACAGCATAGTCATCCTCAGTTGAAATAAATGAATAAAGTTGACATAAAAATAGTAAAAATAAATTATTAAAAAAAAAAGAGTACAACATAGATTAAAATAATCTTATTAATACACAAAAAAAAGTAATTAAAAACATAACAAATGTCATAAAAGGTACAAAATAAAAAGATAAAAGCTGGTAAAAATGTTATAACAAACTTAATTGAAAGTGTCACTGTTACATGGTTCACTTATTAAGTTTTTATTTGCGCTATAAATTGATTGCCTATAATAATTTTTTAATCAGGCTAAACTTGATATGTAATTGTAGAAGAATATCTTCAGATGGTACTACAAGGGATAATTAACATTTTTGTAGACCTTTTTTCATCAGAATGGTTTATTCAGTTTCAACCTATATATCTATTCTATTTCTTATATATCTATCCTATTTCATTATGTCTCAACTGTCCCATTTACATAAAAAACAGCAGAATATTGTTTTCACCATATTTGTTTTATTTGTACCATTTTTCAGAATTCTTTTTTTTTTTCTACTCAATTTTTTTTCCCTTTTCTTCATTAATTTTCTTCATCTCTGTCATCTGCAATGTCATTGCAATGAATGAATTAAAGATTATTTATTTATCTTTCTCCACATTTATGGATCTTTTTTCTATTAGCAAATATATCATATTCAAAAGCAAAGCAAGTTGCTGAAGTCTTAATATTTTTCCAGCTAGTTAAAAAAAAAAATTAAAATTGTGGTTGCTTGAAATAGGGATAAATTTTTATAATTTCGTATCTCTTCCAATGATTTTAATTAGCCTTAGAGACAATTAATTAAGTGATAATAAATAACTAAAAAATTTTAATTAATCTTTTCTTATAATTTTTTTTTTAAAGTAAGTCTCTTAGCAAAAGATCTATATATAGTATTTAATATAATTATAAAAGTAAATTTTTTCTACAAATTTGTTTTTTTATTTATTTTATTTCAGGAATTTATTTTGAATACACCATCTTTTCAAGATATAAAATGCTGGTCTGGTTGTCTGGGTAATCTTGCAATGTATGCTATTGTTTATGCACAACTTTACACATCCGATGGGGTGAAACATGGTTTACACCCATTTATTGTACAAGTACGCAATTATAACAAAGAACCTCTACCTGGTATTACAGTTGGAGACATGGGTTTAAAACTTGGCTTGAATGGGCTAAGTAATGGGTATAATTTTTGTTGTTAAACTCTTAATATTTTTTGTGTTCAAATGATCATCATCATCATCACCATGATCATCATCATAATCATTATCTTTTGAATCACCAATCACCTTTTCAAAATTTGGAATAAAGATGAAAGATTGTTAAATGGAAAGAAATGTTGTTGAAATACATGCCAGATTTTTGACATTCATTTTAGTGTATTTGTGTGTGTGTATATATATACACACACACACACACACACACACACACACACACACACACACACACACACACACACACACACACACACACACACATTTGTGAGTGTGTGTTTGTATAAAAAACAAGTATTTTGAAATATTTTTCCTCAATTAGCTACTTATCACTGAATAATGTTCGAGTACCTAGAACAGCATTGATAGATAAACAAGGTGGAGTTACACCCGATGGAGTATATATAACTCCATTCAAAGATATTAGTAAACGCTTTGGGGCTGTTTTGGGCACTCTATCTGGTGGTCGAGTTGGTATTACAGGATTAGCTATTTGTAATTTAATAAATGCTTTGACAATAGCTGTACGTTATTCTGCATGTCGTAAACAGTTTGGCCCTTCCGAAGAAAGTGAAGAATTACCAGTTATTGAATATCAAATGCAGGTGGTTATTGGTTTGTTGATTGTAATTTGCATATTTTCTAAGAGTTTATGTTTTTTTTATGCTTTAATTTTACACTTGAATACATAATAAGGCTTTCTTTTTAAAGTGTTTTTTTTTTTTCAATAATATTTTTTAAGTATTTATTTTTATCTGATATATTTTATCAAAAAACAAATTAAAAATGTTTCTTTTTACAATTTGTAAGTTGTTTTTTTTTAAATATTATTTTTAGCAATGGCGTTTATTTCCATATCTTGCAGGAACTTTTGTTTGGAAATCATTTTGTTCATGGTTAAATACAGAATTTTACAGAGTTACAATCACAAGCATGTCTAATTTTGCAACAAATCCTGATATTGCAGTATATAGTTCTTTTATTATAGTATTTATTAATTTTTGGTATCACACTGTATTAATAAATATCTTAGTGTTTTTTTATGTTTTAATTATTGTTGTATATTTATTAGATTTTAAAAGAATTGACAGTTTTATATTTATTTATTTTTTAAAATACATTATGTGAGCATGAACATTATTTTATATTGAATTTAAAGGCAGATGTTGGAAAAGAGATTCACATTTTGTCATGTGCTTCAAAACCTGTAGCATCATGGCTAGCCCAACAAGGTATACAAGAGGCTCGTGAAGCTTGTGGAGGACACGGGTATCTAGCTGGTTAGTAAATTCTCTTTACAAAAGATCATGCAAATCCTTAATTTTTTTTATTTTTGATTTCTAGCGTTTATTTGTCTAATTTATAAAGTTAGAAAAATAAATACTTTTTTAATATATTTATATATCATTTTTTTGCTATATATCTTGGTGGCCTAATTAGTTAGTTCATGACAGTTTAAATCTTTCACTTTCTCATTAAATTTTTCTTTTTTTTAAATCTTTTTAATTTTTGAAATTATAAAAATAAAACACTTCGATAGTTTTAAAGTTATTATATACATATTATATACTTATCTATATCTATAAATAACTCTTTCACCTGGCAAATAAACGGTCAGTCTTAATTACTGGGAGGAAGAATAAATTTTTAAAAAAGCTTAAAATTTCTAAAGATATAAAAATATCAGGAGAAATTTATTGCGTATTTTTCATCTATGATGGAGATAATTATGCTATTAAAATCCACTAGATAGCCAGAAAAAAACCTTTAAATTAAAGAAAAATATAATAAGCACCTCCAAAAAGTTTTTCGTTGAAGTTTTTGTAGAAGTTAGCAATTTTAAAGTAAGAAGTTTTCAAAGTATTAAACATTAATAACTCAAAGACAAGATTTTTATGCTTTGATTTTCTAATACTTACTAAGAACTATTAAAATAAATTGACTATATAAAGAATCAGTATACAAATGGTAGGTGAGGAGCAGACCTACCATGATTGATTATACAGCTATGGACCTCTAATAAATATGTGTGTATTTACACCACTACTAAAGATTCAAATCTGGTCAGTGTTTGTAACACAGTATCAATAAACATATTGCAGCTTTGTAGCTAACTATAACAAAACCACTACAACTGTATCAAGTCGGTAGCTACATGCTATTGCTTCATCAACATAGTTGTTTAAGATCACAAACATGAAAATGAAAAAAGTTTGACAAATATGAATATGCCAATTGCTTAAAGAACATTGGTTTTTTTATTTTTGTTTTTCTATATTGTATACAATTACAAAAATATGTGATAAACGTAAAAATAATGTATAAGTTATTATATAGACATATCTGCAACCACTAAACATTTTGAAATATTCTGTGAACTGTTTTTTTAATGTCTTCTTATAATTTAGAACAGCCCTATATATATATATATATATATATATATATATATATATATATATAAAAATATACATATATATATATGTATATATATATACATATATGTATATATATATATATATATATATATATATATATATATATATATATATGTGTGTATATATATATATGTGTGTTTATATATATATATACATATATATATATATATATATACATATTCTATATAAAGAAATATATATATATATATATATAATATATATATATATTTATTTATACACACACACACAGGTGGGCTGAAACCTAAAAATAAAAAAGTGTTAACTCTAATTTCTTGGTTTTTGATGCAACAAGAAGATTTATAAAATACATAATATTTGTTTACTTAACTTTTCATCAAGGTTAAGTGTATTCTTAGGATGTTCATTAAATCTGAAACTATTGAGACTTGCTCAAAACTGTCAAAGCTCAGAAAAAATGATTCAGTTATTTTTAAGGATATTGAAAAATTTTAAATTCAATGCATCACACAATCACATGCAATCACACAGCATTATGTTTGATAGAATGCCAGGCAGAAGTTATTAACTCCTTAGAGGATCTTCAAACAATGACACTAAGGCCCAAAGTTGGCTTTGATGGATCAACTGGACAAGCCTTTATACTCAAACATCAACAGAAAAAGAAAATAGAATTATTACAGATGAAACCAGTTTGTTCCTCACTTGCTTTGTGCCTTTGCAGTTATATGGATATAGTAATGGTGAAAAGAAGATTATTTGGTCCATCCCTCATCCATCAGCCACTTTATTTTGCAGACCAATAAGGTTCTCCTATAAAAAAGAAACATTAGATGTATTAAAAGAAGAAAAACAGGTCCTTCTCAACTCAATTGAAAAATTATTTACTACAAATTATGAAAAATTCAGTTTGTGGTTGCAATCCAACAAAAATGAATGACTTAAATACTGCAAAAAATCTCCCAGTTACTAAAACTGGACTCAAATGGGCTTTCAACTCTCCATGCATGGAAAACCTTCTCAAAATAAGCTACAAATAAACAATAAAGAAGTGGACTACACAAGAACCGTCAAAAAAAAATAATTCATGATAGAATACCATCAATTTAAAAGAAATTTTGCGATGAAGTTTGGCTTTTAATTGATTTTTCTAGGTCTTGTGTTTCAGGATTTTTAACCAACGGCAATACTGCTCGACGGTTCTTTCAAAATGCAAAGAAGACTGCTGAAATTCTCCAACTAGATGTCAGCATCATTAAGATGTTGTATGTTGTTTTGTGTACATTATCATCAGGATATGTTATTGATTTATCTCGGTTTAGAGACTTCTGCATCCAAACAGCTGAACCATGTGTAAATCAGTATACATAATACCACATGCCACAGAGCCTGCACCAAATTCTTATTCATGGGTAGCAAGTTGTGGATCGGATGGCTTTGCCAAATGGCATGCTCAATGAGCAGGTACAAGAAGCACGTAACAAGGACTTCAAGAAGTTCTGGGATTCTTTTTCAAGAAATTGATCCTGTTCTTAAACAAATTTAGACTTGTTAAGGAAACTGATGTGTTCATCTGATCCTATCATTAGTAATTTGAGAACACCACATTATCCTAAGAAGGAAGACTTTCCAGATGGTGCGCTGGAGCTACTGAAAGAAGTACCACTTGAAGATTTTGTACAAATATATTATATTGTTATGTTTTTACTGATGTTACTTGAATTGTGTTTCTGTTTCCATTTTTCTGCTTTCCTGTTCTGTATATGTTTCTTGCTACAAACATTATTATTTGTAGAATATATGTAATAAATTTGAATCTTTTAGAATGATGTTTAGTTAAATTTTATTTTTTTATTTTAAAATATTGAAATTTCCCTTATGTTACTAAGGTTAATGTGTAGTTGTTGTACAATATGGCTTTCCAGAGCAACCATATATGAAAATGTTACCAATCGACTAATAATTATTAAATTAGTTTATACAACAATAATGGTCCACTAAGCAGCATTTTATAAAAATATTTTACTTTTGTCCAGTTAATGTGAATTCTGGCCTACTGTGCATTAGAGGGGAATACTTTTTTTCATTTTTTAGCCTCCCCCTAATATATACATATATATATATATATATATATATATATATATATATATATATATATATATATATATATATATATATATATATATATATATATATATATATATATATATATGTGTGTGTATATGTATATGTATGTATACAGTGGTGATATTCGAAATTTTCAACAACTGGTTTGCTTAAAAAAAAGCTTTTAGATTACATATATTTACTTTTACACATATAATTATTTATTTACATGAAATAGAAACAATAATATTAAAATTCTAATTTAATAAGTTCCATATTTAATTTTGGTTTTCGCAAGGTGTAATGGGGGTTGCTTGTTTTACACGTGTATCACTTGCCAGATGATGTCCTTGTTGCAACCATAATTTAACAAATGGAATAGCGTCAAACTCTTCTATCGTTTTTCCCATTAAATTTATTGTCATCAAATGACTTGTTGTCTCTATTTGTAAAGAATTTCTTTTATTATAGATTATGTTATTCATTGTACTGAATCCTCTTTCAGCTTCGGCGGAATTAACAGCAATTACGTTCAAAATTCGTTTAGCCCTCAAAATACTAATTGGAACAATTGTAGCTTGTATATCTCTACCATCAACAAAGTCTCGAAAGTCGTTTACTGAAATGTTGTATTTTATTAGTTTATTTAGCTGCTTTAAGTCTATTTTCACCTTCAATCCATGGTGCTTCACAAATATCACCCTGCCAAGTTTTAGGATGTAACAAATTAAAACAGTTTAATAGATCATTGTACTTTTCATTTATATCGTCGAATAGTAAACGCGTTTTTAAATGTTTTACTAAACTATCATAAAATTTATCTCTAGAAAGTACAATTGATGATTTTTTCCCGTTAATTTCAAATGGAATATTGTACTTTTTAGTTTTAATTATATCATCTGCTTCCTTTTCATATGTTCCATTGATGTTTATTTGAAGTATGATAATAAACATAAAGTTTATCGAGAAAATATCTAAAATTATTTACTTCTTTTATTACATCATCTAGCGATAACTGAATGCGATGAGCTAAACAATGGCAAATGCTAATATTTGGAAGTTTTTCTAATATTTTTGCTGAACCTTTTTTCCTAACATTACACTAGTACCGTCTGAACAAAATCTGATAAGATTTTTGTATATTTTTCATTAAAACCATGTTTTTCGAGTACTGATATTATAGTTTCAAAATTATTATTGATGTTGCTCCTTCTAATTTGACAAGATCAATAAAAACTAATACACTATCTTTGACATCTTGAATTTCGGATTTCAAATAAATTATTAAAACGGCTTTGTGGGAAATAGTTGAAGCTTCATCAATAATAATTGAAATTTTTCAACCAGTATTTATCATTTTGTCAAAAATAATTTTTCAATAATTTTAATAATTCTACTTTTGTACACCAATGACATCACACATTTTCATTGCTAACAATATTAAGCCACTCATATTTAGTTTTAAAATAATTTAGTTGCTTATCATTCCAAAAATGTAATAAACCGTCACCAACTTGAACTGGTGACAGTTCAAGGTGGTAATCATAATTATTCTTACCTTGTTCTGCTTGTTTAAAATTTGAAATGTTTTCAGATTGGAATTTAGTGTCGTTATCACCTTTTTTTTTACATTTCCTTAAAAATCCATCCAAAGAACTCTGCCGTTTTATTCATAGGGTGAGAAATAATTTATTCTTATGCTACGAAAACTTATCAAAACTCAAATAAAACAATTTTAAGGAGTATTTCAACAGAATACTCTGGAACTTTTTTTCGCTTAGTCAGCGTATGTTTTGAACCAATAGAATTAGTTTGTTTGTAGTTTGGCGGGTTTTAGTGTTCGCGAATATTCTTTAAAATGTGGCCGGTTTGTCGCAACTAAATATTATTTTGCGTGGTCAATTATCTAATTCATATTAATAATTTAATTCAAATAATTTATATAATTCATATAAAAATTTACGAAAAGGGACAGTGAGTTATATTTAAATATTGAAGTTAGTCTTTTGTACCACACACAAAATATAATTCACAATTTAATGTAAAATACATATCATATTATCAATTTATTTAACTGTATATCAACCGGTATGGAAAACTTTGAAAATTTTAACAACCGGTACGGTTGTACCAGACCGAACAGGCTGAATATCACCACTGTGTGTGTATATATATATATATATATATATATATATATATATATATATATATATATATATATATATATATATATATATATATATATATATATATATATATATATATATATATCAAATTTTTTCTATGGTACTTTAAGTTTTATGTCTATACGGCAATCATCAGTCATTGAATACAAAATCAAAAACAAAAAACCCGCTAAAAATTGCAAAAAAATACTGTTTAGTGTGATCTTTTTGTTGCTAAAAGACATACTTGATGGCAACTAAAGAAAAAACAAAATATTAGCTAATCACCGGTGTCAAAAAAAAAAGATAAGAGGAATTTATTCTTGTGTCTGCATTTTGAAATCAATCAATCAAAATGCAGGCACAATAATAAATCTTATTTTGACACCGGTGATTAGCTAATTTTTTTTTTTCTTTGGTTGCCATCAAGTATGTCTTTTAGCAACATAAAGATCCCGCTACACAGTATTTTCTAATTTTTAGCGGGTTTTTTGATTTTAATTTTGTATTCAATGGCTGATGATTGCCGTATAGGCATGAAACTTTAAGTGCCATAGAAAAAGTTATTTTTTCTTCATTAATATATATATGTATATCGCTCTATTTGAAATATTTTTTTAATATTAAGCACTCTTCTACGATTATGAGTTTTGTTTTATTATTATAATACAAAGCAGACTTAAATATCAATATATATATATATATATATATATATATATATATATATATATATATATATATATATATATATATATATATACATATATACATTATAATTATTGACATTTAGAAATCAATTTGTAAACTAGAACAAACTTTTTGACAACAAGAAACAGTCTGAACTGAGGACTTTTTTTTAAATACTAAAATATAATTAAAAAAATAATGTTTATATATAAAAAATAGTTATTTGGTTTTTAAAAATTTGTTTAATGAATGTTTCTCCTTAGTTAAGTATAATATTCTTATTATCTTTTTAACACAAAGTTTTATGTGGCATTATAAAGCTATTTATAATATTTAAATTGTATTCGTTTAAAATGTATTCATAAAACGTATTCTTTGTAAACTGATTTTAAATAATTAAGTAACTGAAAAACCAATTTTATAACTAGTAGTTGTGCTAAAGTTGTTTTTTTGTTTGTTGATACTGAATCTGGCCTTGTTTGTTGATACTTCAGGCCTTGTTTTAAAGCGTTATGCTGCTGACAATTTACATATACGATAAGCTATTTTATGTACGCCTAAAGTAATTTCTGCTAAGCGACTTTTTATAAAAGAAGTAATTAATTTTATAAAAAACCACTTTGACGATTATGTTAAAAAGTTTTTTATAAAATTTGAATGGTAATTATGTTGGATATAAGCACTATTTACAAATGAAAAAAATTCTGATAAATTTAAATTTTACTTTTTCTTGAAAAAAAATAAGCTCATTTTTATCACAATTTTTTTTTTATGATTCTGTTCTATACAATTTTAGCTTTTTTTATTAAAAATTCAAATTTTTGTAAACGTGTTTTGAAGCTGCATCCAAAATTTTGTACAAAACATACGTTTTTAACATACAAAACTTTTTTCTCTTAAGGAAGGTGAAAGCGCAATGGTATTAATTTTTAAAATAATTTTGCTTTCACAAAAAAATCGCTGGTAAAGTAATTAAGTTGTTTTATTATCACAATAAATTATACTTTATATTTTTTACCCTCTAACTTTTTAAAATAAAAAATCATATTTAGTAGCTAAGCTTAAAAATTTAAAATTTAGGATATATTAATAAAAAAGAGTTGGTATTTTAATATTTTAAATAATAGATTAATATTTTAGTTCATTTATACTAATGTTGAGAAAAGAAAAAAATTAGTTCATATTTAAACATTTAGTTTAAACATTTAAAAAAATGTAATATTGAATTTAATTACTTAATATTAAAAAAAAATTATTTATAACATTTCTGCATTGTTTTTGTCATTTGAGTTATTTTTTTAATTGATCTTGCTTTGTAGAAATTTACTATATTACACTAGTTTCTATGAAGACATCAATTAAAAAAAAAATAATAAGCTAATGCGTTGTGCATTTTTTCATTTAAAACAAGGCCTAATGAGTAACAACACAAAAAGAAAATATATTGTTTATAGTGTTACATTTTGTTTTAGTTAATCGTCTTGGTGTACTACGTGATCAAAATGATCCCAATTGTACTTATGAAGGAGATAACAACTGTATTTTAATGCAAACAAGCAACTATCTCCTCAGTGTCTTTAAAGATATAAAAATGGGTATGTTTTAATAAATAAACTAATAGCATGAAGTTAATATATTTTAATCTATTTAATTTATTAAATATATTACACAGGCCAACAACAACAAAAAATTTTTTTGTTGCCAAGCAAAAAATAGATTTCAAAGATGCAACTTATTTTTCACCATCAGGTCAAGTTGTAAGATATTTGGGTTCAAATCTTTAGCATTTGGGAAAAAATCCCTAATATTGTCATAAAAAGTTATTCAAAATTTTGTCTGGGTCTCAAATGAAGTGCATTTTCATTATAATTTTAAAAATGATTTTTGTTTTTGATAAAAATGAATACTTTTTATATTACTTTTTATATTAATGCTAAAAAAATTTGTCTTTTAAGAAAAATTGCCTTTTAAAAAAATTGTCTTTTAAAAAAATTTGTCTTTTAATGCTAAAAAAAAGGTCTTTTAAGAGTCTTGAACATCTTTTCACAATATTTTTTTTTATATAAATTTTAAGTAAAAATATTTTTGCTTTCTAAAATCTCTATTTAAAATTTTTACTAAAAATTTTTACTTTTTGACAATATGAATTTGACTCAATCAATCATTTTTTTGTTGACCTGTGTTATTTAATAAATTAAATAGATTATTTCATTTACACTTTATATGATATATTTTAGTCTTTTTTGTCGAATAAATGTGCAGTCATGTTGTTTATAATGCAGTACTTTATAACTAATATCTTTTTTATTTTGGTTACTTATTTTGTTTGAACTTGATTTCTTATAAACATTTATACAAAATGTCCTCGTAATATTATGTGCATAATATGCCATAAATATATCCTATATATTACAATTTATGAGACAATAAAGTTAGTAAAACTAGTTTTTATATATATGTGTGTGTACGCGTGTGTGTGTGTATGTGTGTGTATGTGTGTATATATATTGCATGTATGTATATATTTGTGTGTATTATGTGTTCTATTTTTCATGAAAACTAAAGTTTTACAGTTACCATTCACACCATTATTCCTCAACATAAAATAAACCTTAAAATTAGCAGTTGTTTTTGTGATTTTTTTCTTTTTTTGTAATAAAGATACTTATTTAGCTTTATGCAAGATTTTTTTTTTTTCTTTTGTTTATTTTAAGTATTAGATTCTTTTGTATATTTTAAGTATAAAATTTTAAATGATTATATATGAGTAAATACTCTTGTTGTAATTATTAACAGGTTAACTGTGATTGTAAAAATCAGTTATTAACTTTTTAGGTTTACATGTTGAATCACCTGGTGAGAGTATTAACTTTTTAAACAATCATCTTAAGAATCTTCAAAACAGATGTTATGTTATGTCTCTTAATGATCTCACTCCTAAAGGTATATAAGTTCACTTTGCATTATGTGTGAACTTTTATTTTAACATTAGTTTAAAAAAAATGAGTATAATAATAAAAATATTGTTTCAATGTAGTACAACACTTGCGTAATAACTCCAACAAATTCTCTGTCAGTTGAAGAAAAGCATTATTGTGACCTTTTATAATTTTTTGTGCAACTGTAGCTAACTTTAATTGTATTTCAATTAAAAATTTTATGCAATTTATTAGAGGTCGGGAAGTCTTTATCCACCAATTTTAAAAACACTTTTCTTATGTTATTGGAAACATTTTTCCATAAATGAAATTACATTTATAGTTCTATTTCACTTATTTGCATTCTTTTTTTTAGGGTCAAATTTTAGTTCAAAATTTTGAATAATTTATTAGGGCATCTGTGTAAAAATACTTAGAGGAGTTGAGTACATTTTTGTCAGAGGAGTTTCGGTTTAGCCTGTTACTAATTGAACTTGGGATTTATTTTTGAATTTAAGGTGGATGATTTGGGGTGGATGATTTGATTTAATATTAATATAAAATAATTCATCATTTGGTTTTTTGAAAGGCTTGTATGAATACAGAGAGGTTAAATGTGACATAAAAAAATGTTTATAATATCTTTTCTAATATTATCGAGCTGTGGACCAGTTTTTTTATGCATTACTTTAATAAGTTTCCTTATTAAAGTAAAGTAAGGTTTTTCTGCAATGTTTTGTTAATTGTCTTTTCTGGAATAACTGTGTGAATTCAATGCGAACTCCATTGTTTTATCTAAAATATCTGAAGTTATTGAGGGGTAAAAATCATTAATGTCAAACTAAATAAATGTACAGTATTTTTTATTTTCAATTATGGAGAACCAATTTATAACATCAGGAGTATTTTTCCACTTTGGTAAATTTTATTTATTTTTAAGACTATTATTATTTTTGTCTAATTTAATTTTGCTCACATGTCTATGTTCACTTTTTGAGGTAACCAATAACCTACAAGAAAATTGCTTCGAAGATTTTGTTTATGAAACAGATTTTATAAACAAAATTTTCAAAACAATTTTCTTGTAGGTTATTAGTGCCACAACCTGTTCTCTTTTAACCTCCAAAGTAAAGATGGAGTTTAAAAGAGACAGTTTTCTGTGTCAAACTCTAGATAAAAATCATTTAGATCCGAGAACTGTGAAGGGGTTTTAAGCCACTGCACTTCCCCCTTCTCATGGTCTATCTTATCAAAGATCAGCCAAGATTGCTTAGTAACAAGAGATGCTAGGGATGTAGGCTGATCTTGGGAGTAGTCTAGTGAGTGAAGAACCTTTTTATCTACTTCAATACGCTCCAGTTTGAAGACATTGGGTCTGTCCAAATGAGTACTATCGAGTTTCTGAGCTAACTTGTCTCTATCAGGGTAATTCTTATCAGCTAAAGCAAACACAACTAGAACTGGACTTAAGTACCAGTCATACCTTGACTTTGATTGGACTACTTTAGTAGCTCTAAGAAGATTTATTTCCATAAACCTCTTCATTTGCCAGAGGGCTTTTATATCCTATAGAAAACTTAAAGTAAACAAGCAATATTCTATCGTTATAGTTTACATGTTTTTATTTTTATTCTAAACCTTATTATTTTTACCTGATATGGAGAAGGAGCTGGCAACTCAGCTCTGAGGAACCATTGAGCATAAAATATACTGACAAACATAGCCATATCAGATATTTCCTCTTTGTTGTCTTTAGTTAGACCAGGAATGTGATCGAGTAGAAGGTACATTTTCAGATAGTACAAGGCTTTAGCCATGAACCTGGCATAGTATACGGGCCCAGGCATATGAAACCTGAACCTCTCCTCCTTAGTAACAATCATCAAAGAGAGCTCAACTAACTTCTGGTAATCTTTTCTTGATTTCCCATCCTGTATTTTATTAATTATTGTTTTTAAACATTAAAATACATACAAAAGTAGGTTACAGAACAATAATGTACTAGAATGAATGATTAATTTTACCTTCTTGTATGTCTTACTGTTGATCAAATCTCTGTAGAACTGTTCAGATTCCTGTTACTGTTGGTTTATCCAGGTTTCAGGTGGAGTTTCAATCCTCTTCAGGGGTAATATATCTTTCTCTAGATCATTCCAGACTGACTTGATTTTTTTAAACAGCTGGTTATCTGGTCCTGTAGATTTACTACTTGGGTACATCTTACAGAAGTGAGTAATATGACGCTCCAGAACATGGTGTCAGCAGGCAAGGAGAAGAAATGGCTGTCCTAACTTTTCTGAGATTTTGGTATTTTCACCTTGGAGCCTTTCAGTGTTTGATGCAGTGAAAACTATGGTCTCACTAACCAAGTAAAATGTATCTCAAAACAGATACATTTTACTTGGTTAGTGAGACCATAATTCTCTAGAAGATCATAAACAACAATGAACTACTATTCTCCAGTCCCTGAATCAATAGGAGGAATACCTAGTAACTCAGCTTTCCCATTAACTTTCACTAGTGTTCAGCGGGTCTATCTTGAGTAAATGAAATATTTTCTGTATACTCTTTTACTATCTTCTATCAAAATGAAAAGAAATCAATTTATGATCAAAGTTGACCAGGTCCTTGATGTACTGTCGAATCTTTTCAGCTTCTGAATTGATTGCATGTTTTATGTCTCTGAGAGAGGATGATTTAGAGACAACATATTCACCAAAATTTCCTCCTGAGAGAGTTATTACACTGCGTATGATAGCAGTGTGCTGATTCACTGAAAGATCTTCACCTGCAACAGTTTTAGCATTACGCATGAGAATATCTTTAGGTAAAAGTACACTATTTTCTTTAGCCTGAATATTTTTGAAAACAAACTCATCCTGATCACTTTCATCAGCATCACCTGCATTACTTAATGAATCAACAGAAGTATCTAATTCATCATGGTCTTCCACCAACTGCTCATCAGATTTCTCACTCACATCTCCACAAGCGTTTTTAGAAGGTCTCTCAGCTGCCTTTTTGAAGCTGGTGTTGGTAGGACCTATGTAACTTTTCCTTTTCTCCTTTTTCATTTTCAAGAATTTGGTATCTTCTTTCTTGGCTTCAGCTGTTCTTTTTCTGTCCTGTTATATGTCTTCGATTAATACTCCATTGTTATATCCTATCCGAAATACCTTCTTAGATTCTGTTACAAAGTTCTCCCTCTTCATGATTTCATTGTTTTTCTCTATTTCTATGAGATTGCATCTTCTTGTAGTTATTTAGCAATGTTTCAACTTCCTATCTAAAATGATTAATGATGAAAGACTTATAGTCAAGTCATTACAAATTATATTAATATTAATGAAACAAACCTGAGAGAATTCTGTACATCATGATTTTTATACAGTTTGAAAAAATTTCATTAAGAGTGCGTTTTTATTTTTTTCTATTACTCATTCTAAGTTTACTGATGTTTTTTTTTATTTTTTTTTTTTCCCATTGTTTTAGGGTGGCCCACACACATTAAAATTTCATAAAAATTGTCAAAAATTATCAATATATATATATATATATATATATATATATATATATATATATATATATATATATATATATATATATATATATATATATATATGTATATATATATATATATATACATATATATATATATATATATATATATATATATATATATATATATATATATATATATATATATATATATATATATATATATATATATATATATATATATATATGTATGTATGTATGTATATATATATATATATATATATATATATATGTATGTATGTATGTATGTATATGTATAATATATATATATATATATATATATATATATATATATATATATATATATATATATATATATATATGAAGAGTCCAGGGAAAAAAAACGGCATAATCACATTTAAAAAGTTTTGAGAAAGTATTTATGAATCATTTATAAAAGTTTTTGTATAAAGTTAGGAAAAAATTTTTAATAAAAGTTACAAATATTTTATTAAAAATGTAATCTTCAGATAAATTAACCGAGAAATTATTTTTTCTAATTTACAACTTATTTATATTTTCTAATTGAAAACTTTTATAAATGAATAATATATATTTTCTCAAAACTTTTTAAATGTGACTTTGCCCTTTTTCCCCTGGGCTCTTCATATATATATATATATATATATATATATATATATATATATATATATATATATATATATATATATATATATATATATATATATATATATATATATATATATATATATATATATATACATACATACATATATATATATATATATATATATTTATATATATATATATACATATATATATACATATATATATATATATATATATATATATATATATATATATATATATATATATATATATATATATATATATATATATATATATATATATATAATATTTTAAGTTATTGAAGAAACATTTGATTGGTTAGTAAGTTTTCTTCTGGAGCAAAGTCAATTTAGATATCAAACTCAGCTTACTATTAGCAAGGTGAGTTAAACTGAAGCTTATTATAGATTCTAAATAATTCTTTTTATTTGATATTGTTTTAATGGTGTAAAGTTGAAAAAATCATAGCAGTAGAATCCATTTATTTAGTAATAATTTATTCTATGCAGATTTGGATTTACCCAATAAGAAATTTTTTTATTTACTGACTGTTATAATTTTAAAGGAAAAAAAAATTAATTTGCTGAAAACACCATATTGTTTTGTTTTTTTATAGGATGAATTCACTGCTAAAAACAATTCACAAGTATATTATTGTCGAACTCTTGCAATGGCATTCATTGAGGTTTATATACAACTTTAAGTTTGTATGTATACGAACATGTGTATAAATATATATATTTTTGGGGGAGACGGGTAAGTGAATAAAAATTTACCTCCCCAAGGCCGTGAAGGCCATTAGAGTCAAGGAGGCTACTTTATTTGTGGTTACAACCCTCTCTTAACTCCATAACTTCAAAACAAGAACTTTAAAAAGCAAGGTCACTACACATAGAAACAAGTTATATATATATAATATATATAGAATATATATATATATATATATATATATATATATATATATATATATATATATATATATATATATATATATATATATATATATATATAATATATATATATATTTATATATATATATATATATAGATAGATAGATAGATAGATAGATAGATAGATAGATAGGTATATAAAGATTATCAATCTTTTTGAGGTCGGCAAAAATTATTTGATACAAAGGTCTACCATAAAACATAGAAACGAGGTCGGCAATTTTTTGCCAACCTCAAATACTTTCAGGTTGGCATTGCCGGTATAATACCAGGCCTTGTTTTAAATTCGTTATTTAAAACAAGGCCTGGTATTATATATATACCAGGCCTTGTTTTAAATAACAAATGCTTAATGCATTAGCCTAATGTGAGTTTGACGTCATAAAATTCTCTTTATCTTTTTATTTTTTTAAGAACATCAAAACTACTGCAATATAATAAATTTCCGCAAAATGCGACCATAAAAAAAAATAACTCAATTAAAAAAATGTTATATTGGAATGTTTATTTTCTTTAAATTTTTTAAATTATTATTAAATAATTAAATGAAATATTACTTTTTTATTAATTTTTAACAAACCTTTTTTTTTTCTCAACATTAATATATGCATTAAAAAATTAATTTATTATTTAAAATATGATTTTTTTTATTATTATATCTTAGTTTTTAATTTCTGCTTTGCTACTAAAAAACAATTTTTATTTTTAAAAAGTTAGGGAGTAAAAAATTAACATTTTATTTATTTACTTTACCAATGGTTTGTATTTGTTAACAGCAAGTTTTGTACGTTCAAAACGTATGTGTTCTGCAAATTTTTGATGTAGCTTTAGAATTTGTCTACAATTTTTAGTAAAAGAAAAAAAAAAAATAGTATAGGACAGACTGGCAAAAAATATTGCGATAAAAATGAGCTCTTTATTTTACAAGAAAAAGTAAAATTAAAATATTAAACAATATTTATTAATATTTTAAAATAAAGTTGACAGTTAAGTTCTACTCAAGCATAAACTTTAAATTTATTATCTATATAAACTTATATATATATATATATATATATATATATATATATATATATATATATATATATATATATATATATATATATATATATATTTATATTTATATATATTTATATACATTTATATACAATATTATACAATATATATTTTCTATCAGTTAATTTCACGAAGAGTGTCTGTTAAAATATCATCTTCGCTATCTGTGTCATCTGTATCGCTTGTTTCAATTATTTGATCAAAGTCTACTAAACTTTTCTGAACTTCTTGATCAGATGAATTAGTTAGACATTTTCTATGCATTTGCATATATTTTACTGTTAATTATGTAAAGCTGCTGTTAAAAATAAATACATTTTTATATAAAGTATGACATTTCAAGACCTTATTTTTATTATATATTTTGTATTGGTTTGCTTCAAGCGAGTTTGTGTTCAATATTTGCGCTTTTCAAGCAAATCAATCGATCATTACCATAAAACAAAATAAAAATAAAAATAACATAAACAGCGATAATATAAAATATAACTTTTTTGTTTTTTGTTATTCACTTGTTTTTACTGTTCAATAGAGGTTTAAGGAATTTCTTTTTATTGCTATAAAAACTTGTATAAATAAATATACTTGGGCTTGCTAAATAAAAAAATGATACATAAAAAAATTTATCGTAACATTTAATTATAAATATTTCTTTTATGGTTTAAGTTTCATTTAGTAACTTTGTATACAAAGTAAAAATTGAATAAACTTGTTTTTTGTTACTAATAACAATAAAAAATTTTATTAATGATTTTTTACAAAATTTGTCATTATTTATCAAAATATATAGTATACTATATATTTTGATAAAAAAAAGCTTAATAAAGCTTAAGTTTTTTCATTAGTTAATAGCGCATATATCCAACATAATTGTCATTCAAACTTTTTTACATAATCGTCAAAGTGGTTTTTTGTAAAATTAATTACTTCTTTTATCTTACCGCTTAATAGAGCAATTTAAAAGTTAAAAAAATATCAAAGTTGCTTCATGTAAATCGCTCTAGGGGTCAGGCTAAAAGATAGTAGATGTAGCAGCACTCCCTTGCGGGTCAGGCTATTTGTCAGTCGATGTAGCAGCACTCCCTTGCGAGTCAGGCTATAAGATAGTCGATGTAGCAACACTCCGCGCATGATTTACAGTAAAAAAAATAAAAATAAAAACATTTTATTAAAAAAAATAAAAATAAAAACATTGTTTATATTTTTAAAAACATTCAGAATGTTTTTAAAAACATTCTGGTCAATTAAATTTGCGTTTTTGTGGTTTTTTTAAAAAACGATTTATTTGTAATTAAATTAATGGTTTTTACTTTCGTCCAACAAAATTTATATATAGCTAGTTAGTTATAATAAGTTGCGATGTGAGCTTATCTTTTCTCGCAGTAGCCTTTCCATGGATAAACCACTATAGCCATTATGCTGGAAGTTGTCTAGCTGATTCTTGAATGCATTGACTGTTTCTGAGTTCACAGTATTATAAGATTTTTGAAAAAGTTGCTGAACTTTTCCAAGTGTTTTTTTGTCCTTTTTTTTAATGGTGACCAAATGCATACTGCTTATTTCAAATGCCGTCTGACGTGTTAGAGTTTTTTCCATGGTGTTGGCTCTCACAATATAAAAGTATTTTTCAATAGACTAAGAATTTTATTTGCAGTCAACACTTTATTTACTTAAGAGCAAATCCAAGCAAGTTGATGACCTGTTATGCAGTATTCTCTCAGTTTTTCAATAAGATTTACATGCTGTTCAATTATAAATCAAAAATAAATCAAAATGAAAAAATACAATATCAAGTGGTGTTTACTTTTTCTATAGTTTTTATAGAAGTCCATAGTTTCCAGAAGGTTTGTCGTACATGATTTATTTGGAGCAAAACCATTTTGTTCGCTACAAAAAAGGTTGGCTTTTGTGAAGTTTGTATTTAGTTGACAAGTTCATTCCTTACTATTTTTTCCATAATTTAGCATGAAACTGACGCCAAGCTGATTGTTCTATATAGATTCCTGGATCTGTTGGGCTTCCTTTATTAAATGTACGTCTAGCCATGCTGTTGGTATTACTCCTGAATGCAAAGAGATGTTGAATATGACGAATAGTGGCTTTGCAAATTTAGAGCCTAGTGCTTTTAGCACAAATGGGTGAACGCTATCTGCTCCTTGTGATTTGTTTCCATCAATTTGAGTTAGTAACCTTGCTACTTTTTTTGCCCTGATATTTATGTTATCAATTGTCTTATTCTTCCTTTGGCCGAGTGATTGGCTTTGAAAAAAATTTTTTTTAGTGAAGACGGACTCACATTGATTGTTTAATATTTATTTATTATTATTTATTTACTAATTGGGCTGTATACCAAGTTTCACTTACAAAAATTATGCGCAGGCAGTTGACTAAAACATATGCTGTAAGTTCGTTAGGTTTATTTGCATTTAGTGTTGCATTAGTGTATATACATCTTACATGCTTATCGTTTATTTAATGATTTAGGGGATTGTTTGTTGCTGCTATCAAGTTGTGAATTAATGAGGAGTTTGTGGCCTTGTGTGGCAAACCTAGTTAGTGGCGGTATTTGCTTTTTGTTGCTGCAATCAGGTTGATTTTGGATTACAAAGTTGCAACGTAGTTTATCAGGCCGTTATGTTGGGTATTGTTTCACAATGTTACTGACTTGATAATTGACGACTTAGTGGCATTGTGTAGAAAATCTAGTTGGTGACAGTGTTTGCTATTTGTTGCTGCGATCAAGTTGCTATTTAATGACAAAATTGCAGCACAATTTGGCAGGCCGTGATAATGATATTGAACGTTGTTTGTTACTGCTATCAAGTTGTTGATTGGCCAGAAGTTTGCTGCAAGTTGTTGTTGTTGTTTTTTTTTAAGATATGAATGAGCCGGCAACATTTTTTTTTCTTTGGCTATTCCAATTTAAATTAGCTTGGATTGACTTTTTAATTTGATTTAAATTTTTTTGGAATCAACTTTTTAAATTGACTTAAATTTTAGTAGGTTAATGTAGAGTTTGCTGTGTCTACAGCTTTATCAATGATCTAGCTAAAAAATAATTAATAGTAATACTATTATTAAATAAAAGTAATATTATAATAGTTATTTAAACAACAATAAAAGTTAATACAAATTAGCATAAGATATTATGTTAATATAACCTGCATTGCAACACTAGCTTATTGCTAAAGAAGTTACTTAAATAATATATTTATCAAATATTAAATAGGCTAGGTGATATTTGTCCGTTTAGTCACTGTTAGTTTATGCAACTTTATATCCAATTATTGGAGTGCATAAGAGAATATATGTACACTCCACTTTCCCCGTAACTATTTAATTCAGTCGAACTTCAATCTGACCTTGACTATATCAGTCAATTTATGTACGCAATTATTATTATTCTGTGAAACTTTAAAAAATATAAATAATAAATAAATATAATTATAATTAAACAACTAATTAAAAAATAATAGTTAAAACATATAAAACTACTTTAAAGGAAAACATGGAAATTTAATGTTTTGATCTCTTAATAGCTGCGTCTCGAATTATGCTAGTTTTACCATCTGGGGCTCTATGCCAATATATTGCAGAGACAAAACTTAAAGAATCTCATTATATATTGAGTACAAATAATAGTTTTAAAGTCTAAAAATGTAAACTTTTTAAAAATGTAAACTTTTTAAAAATGTAAACTTTTGGAAAACTAAAAAAAACTGCATTTTCCCCGTAGTAAATTTTTGTTAATGATTTAATAATTTTTTTTTTGAAGAGGATGTTTTTCCTTAAAAAAAAAAAATTATTAAACCATTAACAAAAATTTACTACGGGGGAAATGCAGTTTTTTTTAGTTTTTCAAAAATTTACATTTTTGGTCTTCCGCCCTTTCAACATTTAACGATTCATTTTGAACTACATAAAAATATTTTAGGGAGGGGAGGTAGGTTATGAATTTGTTGCATAATTTTAAGAAAACAAATTTGCTGCATTATTTTAAGAATACAAATTTGCTGCATAATTTAATTTAAAATTTTTCTTTTTTCTTTTAATTATTATATTTAGAATTTAAATAAAACTTTATTTAAATTCTAATATTATTTATTTTGCCACGGTTAGCAGGGATCCTAATAATGTCGACCTAGCTGACCCAAAAACGCCACCTTATATGGGGTGATAGCATACACATCAAGGTACACTATGATGCAAATTTTGAAATCTTTTAATTTTGCCTAAAAAAATAATTTAATTTAATTGTTCAAATTAGGAGAAATTTTGACTTTATAGGTACAATAAAAACACCTGTAAAATGAGAACCACACAATTATTCTGATAAAAGTTGGTGCAAATGTAGCATATGGCTGCACCAAACTCTGGATAAATTTTCAGCCGGATTGGTTAACTGGTTAATGATTTATGTCAGTTTTAATTTATATTTTGTAAGTTTTTTGCTACCTAAACATCAAAATGTTACTAATTACTGTGATATTCAGTTACTATTTTTAAAGTAATAGTAACATGAGTGTAGAACACACAATACCAACATAATTTGCTATAATTATTTTAATTCTACAACTACCATTTTCATTTTATAGACTATGTACCCTTTTGAAAGATTTGCTTTTTAAAGCGTGGTTTGACTTGAATTATGCATAGCGTAAAAATATCAGCATTTTTTAAAGTATAAACTACTGTCAAAATGCAAGAAAATGTTACAAAATGGTTGAAAAGCTTTTATAAAGTCTTAACTGAAATATTACCTAAATAAAATAAAATAATTAATAATAAAAAAATTTAGATAAAATAACTAAAATAATTGACAAATAAAAAGTTTGGAGGACCAGTCAGAAGTTTAGAGGACCAGTCCGAGTTTTGGAGGACCAGTCAGAGGTTTGGAGGGTCAGTCAGAGGAAATCTTATGATAGAAGGAATAGTCTTTTGAAGAGCAGTAAATACATTTTGTAGGAATGCGTCATCAAATAAAATCTCATCTAAATTGTTAATAAGTATGACATGTGTCATTAATTTAAATAATTATTTCATTTAAAGGAAAGAATTATTTTCTTTTAATTTAGGTTATTATTTCCTTGATTTTTAATCAAGAATTTAATCGATTGTTATCTAATATAAATTCAGTTTAAATTTTGTAAAAAGGATAGTTTGATTTAGTAAAGTTGAATTTAGTGAATTGCCACAATGCCCAATCAAGCAAAGGTTCACAATTAAAATCAAAAATTTGTGTTCTTTCTCTGTCTTGCCAAGTAGAACAAAAATGCCAACTGTACAAGACAAAGATCAATATCAGTGGTTCTCGGGTACCACAAGGACTCTACAAATTGTGAAGAACAATTTTGCACAAGAAACAAGAGGGAAAAGAAGTTATACTCCCTCCTTTGTTTAATTTCAATTCAATACAAGTGTGACCTAAAACAAGGCACGATGTGTTATTGCCTAATCTGCCAAATTGGTCGTTTAAAACATTCTCTTGAATAGCAAACCACCATTGAAAATGAACCTTATGTACATTGCAGGGCATGCCTCTGAAAACTTTTTTCTCCTCCTAATCTTTTTCTAATGGATGCCATCAGCTCTGTGTCAAACAATTTTTATTTTGAAAAACAAAAATTTGTAGTGATTTTTAATAGTTTATTTAAAATAGAATAATTGTTAATAGTTATTCCACATTTGCATTTTTTACGTTTTTAATTTCTTACAACTAATTTAAGTCTTATTTGTATTTCATTATTTTATATATTCTTTAGAGATATGCAATAAGCAAGTTCGGAATTGAAAAAGCATTTTCTTCAAATTGTCCAACAGAGTTTAAGGACCTTTTAAAAAATGTATATATGTTATATGGTCTCTGGATCATAGAGAAAAATCTAACCAATCTGTTTCAAGGTAGGTAATTTTTAACCAATATTTTGAAATAAATTTTTTTAATCCTGTAATATAAACTTATCAAAAAATAAAGTTTTTCGAACATTTGTTTTATAAACTCATGAAATTATATCATAATAATGGTTAGGAAGTTTCAAATTTTTGTTACTTTAAAGGGAAATAAAGTACACAAAGCTAGCTATATAGAATTATCTTTGATTTTTCATCATTAAGTCTTTATTTAATAGATTGTTTATCACTCTCATGAGTTAAAATGGTTGTTTTTATGAATTTTGCTTTATATGTATATTAATTTTAAATAGAAGTTCTAATGAAGTTTATTTTAGGTGGTTACATAACTGATCCTAAGCAAGCGGAAATCATTAGGGAAGGTGTTTTGCATTATTGCTCTTTGGTATGACAAATTTTATTTTAATTTGTTGTGTTTTTGTTTTCCTTATTACATCCAACCTATCATATTATGTAAAATATTCAAGCAGTCATATATAATAATTGATTTTAACACTTATATATTTCCTTCAAATAGACAATTTAAAATCAACTTTTTATTTTAAAACACGAATTCCTACAATAAGTATTATAAAATGAATAAGTGTAAAAAAATTTTAAACAGATACTGTTGTTAAAACATTTAAAAAATCAGCAAAGATTGTTTTTTATTACAGTCAGGTTTAAAGTCTCTGTTTGCCATAGAGAGAAGTTTATTTACAATAAATAAGGTTATTTGACATTATTAGTCAGCATTTTATTTTGTTAACAGTACTCAGAATCTTCTCATGAAGCTCTTTAATAATGCATTTGTGTAAAACTTAGATAATACATTTTTATAATTAAAATAGCTCATAAATAACAAAAATAATTTTTCAGACAAAAATAAAGCATTTCTTTCAACCATCATCACAAAGTTTATTATAGTTATCAAAGTTTATATATTTTAATAGTAATGATAATAGGTTTTTTTTTTTTTTTTTGTTATTAAAATCAGTTTGTTATTTATGAGCTTTTTCAATTATCAAAATTTATTAGCTAAATTTTACACATGCATTATTAAAGAGCTTTATGAAATTATTCTGAGTACTGTTAAGTTTAAATAAATAAAACAAACCAAACGTTATTTTATAACGAAATTTAATCTATTTAACTAATACTAACTAGTGATATTACATTTTAACCATTATCAAAAAGTATTTATCATCAAAGTTTATATATATTAGTGTAGCCTATACAAAAAAACAGCTTGTTTCTATAAGTACAAATTTGTTTTGCTGTTTTTAATTTAATAAAAATATATTAAACATTGTTTGTCATACAATATATACTATATTCATTATAAATAGGTTAGGGTTTTTTGTCTTTAAATAAAGCTTTTTATCAAATGAATTTTTCAACAAGTTTTTAGAAATCAAAGTATTTTATTTTAGATAAAACCTTGTGCATTAACATTAGTTGATGCACTTGCTCCTCCTGATTGGGTTTTAAATTCACCTATTGGTCATAGCAATTTACAAGTTTGTTTACAATTTTTTTGTTTTCATTTTAAACTTGATTGTATTCATAATTGATGTATTAGTTTACTTGTTTAATTGTTGCTGCAACACATGTTCAATTGCTGCTGCAACACATGTTCAATTGTTGCTGTAACACATGTTCAATTGTTGCTGCAATACATGCTTAATTGTTGCTGCAACACATGTTTAATTGTTGCTGTAACACATGTTCAATTGTTGCTGCAATACATGTTCAATTGTTGCTGCAATACATGTTCAATTGTTGCTGCAATACATGTTCAATTGTTGCTGCAATACATGTTCAATTGTTGCTGCAATACATGTTCAATTGTTGCTGCAATACATGTTCAATTGTTGCTGCAATACATGTTCAATTGCTGTTGTAATTTCATTATATTTATAAGTGTGCTGAATGTCTATTTTATGCATTTTTTAATTAGCCTTTAAAGAATTTGTATGAAGTGATGGTCACTCCTGAGTCTCAAAAGCGTCCAACCTGGTGGAATGAGGTTGCAGGTGGAGTTCAGCTTGGGTCAAAAAGTCATCTTATTGCCAGCAAGTTGTAATTCTAAGCATCAAAATATGTCAACTACCTTAATTAACTTTGAAGATAAAAATAGCCTGTAGAGTTGAACATTAAGTTATTTATTAAATGTTTCAAATGTTTTTTAGAGTAGAGTATAGTTTTAAAATTTATTGTCAAATTACTTAATTTTGTTTATATCATAAGTTTTCATGGTTTTATTGAAAAAAAAATTTAATTAATTTGATAAGTCTATCAATAGCTAATAATATGCATAATAATAATAATTAAAAATAAATAAATTTAAACATTTTACATCCTTTTTTTTACCTTTTTTTAGTTTTTTAGTTTTAAATTTTAGCAATTTTACGTTCGTAAAGAAGAATTGTTGTTATTATTTAGCTAATCGTTTTTTTTTTGTTTGTTTGTTAGTTTTTGTTTTTTGTTTTATGCATTTTTATATTTGATGTGCATCTTGTAATTCTTGTACAAACAGATTTTTTTCTGCTCATAAAGTTTATACAAATCATTAGTTTGTCTGTTAATTTTTGTGAAGTGTTTTCTTTTTTGATTACTAGTTTTGTATTGAAATTACTCTTTCTTCACAATGGCTGACTATTTGCGATTCTCATTACCTTTTTGGGTAAAAAGGATTTCAAAATGTGTCGTTAAGAAAAACAATAATTGCAAAAGGTAGTTGATACATTTACATTATATATATAGATATATATATATATATATATATATATATATATATATATATATATATATATATATATATATTAATATATATATATATATATATATTTTACTCTATGATTAATAGCGCAGTATCTTTTTTATTGGTCAGCGTAACTATACAAAGTTTATCTAGTGACATTACTACAAAGTTTGAAAATAGTTTGCAGCCTTTTAACATCCCATTTGATTTGTATTTGTTAGATTACCTCTCACACTTCTTATTGTTTTACTAATTTTGTTTATAGTTTAATACTTCATTATTTAAAACATATTGATTTAAATAAATCAATATGTTTTAAATAATGAATTTTATGAATTCCTAAAATCATATAGAAAAATAAAATATGATTGCTATTATATTATTACCTAAAGTTTGTCACATATCTTTGAAATATATAAATCTATTGAAACATGATTTTATTTAACTATGTTAATGCAATATTAGTTTTTTCCAGGTAAATATGATAGAAATAAAAAATATTTAAAATAACTTACTTTGATAATGGCTTTACTTTCATTATAGGGTTGGCTTAAGAGAGCTGATGATAGAACAAAGGGTGTGTGTAGTGTGTGCGGAAAGACATTTTCCTTAAGTAATATGGGTATAATGGCAATCGAAAGTCATGAAAAAAGCGCAAAACATTTAAAAAAATATCTTTAAAAAGCCACCCAGCAGTATTTGATTATTTTACTAACAAGTAACAGAAAAGTACAGTATCACAAGCAACTGTTTTATCAACATCAACTTTATTAGCTTCTGAATCATTCCATTACAGTACCACCTTTCTCTTTATTTATAACTCAAAATGATGTAACACATTTTGAAATACTTTGGGCACTATACGTTACACAGTAGCATTTCTCTTACAGATCTATTCTAGATCTGTCAAGAAACATAGACTGAAACTATTTCAGTCTATGTTTCTTGACAGTTTTATAGCTAAAAAAATGACTATTGGAAAAATTAAAGTAGCCAATAACATCTCACATGGTCTTGCCCCATATTTCCATGATCTTGTTTTAAAGTTGGTGTTTAGCTCTACACACATAGTAGTATGTTTTGAGGAGCCTTTAAACAAAGTTGTTCAAAAAGGTCAAACGGATATTTGCATTCGTTATTGGGATGTTATTTGCAACCATATGAATACAAGATACTTTTCATCAGTATTTCTTGGTCATTCACAGGGCCAGCACAAGTAGGTGTCATGTGGGGGGAGGTGCCATTACAACTTTTGCAGACTTAATAGAAAGAAAAAAAAAGGTCTTTGTTTTTCAAAATTTACCAACTGCCTAGTCATCATTTGCTGACTGACTTGTCTACTAGGGTCAAATTTGCTGACTAAATAAACGAAAAAATCATTGATGGATGGGGGGGGGGTTATAAATTTCTATGGATGGACCAAATGTGAATTAAAAGTTTTTTGATATTCTCATTGATGAATTTGGTAAAAAGTTTGAATTATCTATTCTTGAAATAGAATCATGTGGCCTACATGCTGTACATAGTGCATTTCAAGCAGGTCATAATAAGGTAAAATGGAATGTTAATGAGTTAATAGGTTTTTATAAACTTTTTCATGATAGTCCTGGTCGTAGGGCATTTGATCAAAAAATTGTGGAAGTGATAAGTTTCCTCTGAAATTTTGTTCAACAAGATTGGTTGAAATTGTATCTGTATGTCAAAGACCTCTAGATATTTATGATAATGTGAAGTTGTATGTCACACAGTCTAAACTACCTATTAATTATACTGTAAACATTGCTACTGATGCTGTCAATGATCTTTTGATGCCTGCTAAAATTGCTTTTTTTCAATATTTGGCTTCAATTGTAGAGCCGTTCTTAAGACTTTTTCAGTCAGGTTCTCCATTAGCACCATTTTTACATCAAGAACTTGAAAAGCTAATGAGATCTCTCATGCAGAACTTTATTTAAAAAGATGTATTAGAGGGAGTAAAATCTGTTATAAAGCTAATGAAAATAGACTTAACCGCACACAAGAGTCACCAAAAAGAAATAAAAATTGGTAAAAAATCTTCTGTACTCGGTAAAATAAAAGTAATTGAATGTCAGAAGTTCAAATTGATTGTTTTCAGTTTTACATTGAAGTTGTTAATAAACGGAGAGAAAGAAATCCTTTAAAAAACAAACATACTAGAGTTATTTCAGCATAAACCACATTATTATATGTTCTAATTTGGACTCAGGAAAAAACAGAATGACTGATTTACTCACAGTTCTTCATGAATCTAAATGGATTAATGCTACAATAGCTGATAAGGTCAATAATCAGTATCAAGATTTATGTTATCTTGTGAAAGGCATCCATAGACTAGAATTTACAAATTACAATGTTTATAAGGATAGGTTGTATGTTTTTTTAACCCCTTATATAAGTCAGAATTTGAATGACTTATTTGATGTCCAAAATTGTCTTTACTTTGTCACATGGTAATCCACAGGTTGAAAGTGGGTTTTCTATAAATTCAGATGTTCTTGTTGCAAATTTGCACGAAAGCTCTGTGGTTGCCCTAAGACAAGTTTATGATGGAATTCTCCATGTTGGTGAAGTTTGCAATGTGGAAATAATGAAATCAATGATCAAAAGTGTCATAATAATCAAAAACATGTCCCATTTACACTACAAAGATTCATTAAAACAAAAAGGAGACAAAAAATTGCAAGAAAAACAAGACTGTTTTCATAAAAAACTAACTCTGCATAAAATTAAGGAATTAAATGCTAAAAGAACAAAGTCAACAAAAATCAACATCATCAAGAAGATTGAGATTGAACTAGAATTAAAAATGCTATCAAACAAAATGGAATGAATAGATTTGCATTATTTTTTTAAAAAAAAGTTTTAAACTTTTTGCTTAAATTTAAAGATAAGTTTTGTTTTGAAGTATTTAAGTTTTTTTAAAAGCAAAAAAAAATTATATTAAACTATTAAAATTATATAAAATTTAAAATTTATTTTTTAACTCCCAATAACTGAGATATATATTTGTAAAATTAGTTTATATCTTTGCTCTTTTGTCATTTTTTATAAATTTATTCCTTTACTATCAAAATTTCCAGAAGAACATTAGGCTAATAAAGCTTACTTCATAGTAATATTATAGAAAAGTCTGAAGCCTAAATTATGATCGTGTAAATTATATAGTATAGGAATATAAAAAAAATATAAAAATATATACAATATATAATATATCTTTTATATTATTGTTTTCTTCATAATATCTTTGGTATTAAATTGGGAAGCATTCACAAGCAAGAGTTGAAATATTTAGAGTCAGGGGAAGAAAAAAAAATCAGGGAAAAGTCAGGGAATTTAATGGTACAAAGTGGCTGTAAATTCACTAATTTTGTTTCTATTACACTTAATAATCAATTTTTAAAAGAATTGTTTATCTATTATTTTGGTATTATGTTTAGATAAAATAATTAATTTGATTGTTAATGTTTCATAATTAAATTGAAATTAATTAAAATAATTTTAATGTTAAACTTCTTGTTTTTACTTCTATTAGTAATTTTTACTTTTATTAGTCTTAAAAAAAAAAACAACCTTACTTACCTCTTGAGAAAAAATATATAATACTAAAAAAAGGAAACAAAATTGTAATGAAATATCGAATTTTAATTAAATAAACTTACAAAAATTTAGTAATTGAATAAAAAAAAAATTTTTTCTAAAACTTTTATACAACTTTTTTATCTTTTTTTTAGGGTGGTTGTTATCTTTTAGCAACAGAATTTGATACAAGTTGAGGAAAAAAACAAATTATATTTTATAACAACAATTTTATAATTTTATAACAACAATTAAAAATTTTGATATTCAGTTTATTCACAATTTTTACGAAACTAATTTGCTATCTATATAGAGAATCCAACAAAAGTGCAGACTATTTCAATGGGGGTAGTGAAACAACCAAATGTTTTATATTTGAAAATTAGTATTAATAATTTTTTATTTTTTTACATAAAAAACTTGTTTAAAAAATAAAATTTTTTTACAAATAAATAGCAATTGGTTTCTTGCTTTCCTGTGCATTGATAAAAACAGTAAAGTTTAAATTTTAAATTGTCTTTATTTATAGCGCAAATAATAAATTATTTCCTTAATATACTTACAAAAGTTGCAAATAAATTGTATATCAAAAAATGTTTTTCTTTTCGTTTTATTCTTATCTGCTTTCTTTCTCAACTTGAATTAATTTGGCAGTGGAAAATAATAAACTTCCTAAAAATAAAAATAAAAAGTAAATTATTTAGGTATATTTTTTTTTTGACAAAATTTTTCTTTTTTTAATTTTCAATTTTTTTAGTTTTTTTGTTTAGATATTCTATTTCGTATAGTATTTGTTTCCTTTCTTCGGATATTGCTGTTTATTCTTATAGTTTCTTATATGTTTATTTTGACTCAAATTATTAAAACACTTACTATATAAAAACATGGTCAAGTTGTCTAAAAAATTACTTTAGACATGGATGAACAAGGCGTGCAACCGCACGCGCTTCCCAGAAGGCTTGTATCATAAGCAAACAATTGCACCTTAGATGTTTTTTTTTTTAATTTTTGAGAAATCCGTTGACTGTAAATTAAATAGCGTATAGGGCCAAGGATAGAATTTTGAGGAACCCCCTGAAGTTACAGGAAATGAAGAAGTGTACTGTCCATTGAGAACAACTTTAATACTATGATTGGCAAGGAAAGGATTCAATAATCTTAAAGATGTTACCTGATACACCGTAAAAAGAAAGCTTATAGAGAAGACCAGCATGCCAAACTTTATCAAAGGCTTTAGAAATGTTGAAAGCGATAACCTCTCCACATTTATCTAATGCACAATAAAACTAATTAGTTATTACCGTTAACAAATTACCAGTAGAAAGAGAAAATCTAAATCCATATTTACGGTCAGAAAGTAAGTTATTAGATTCAAAATGAGAGTGTAAGCGTTTGTTAGAGACTCAAAAACCTTGCTTATGATAGTAAGAAGACTAATGGGACGGCAGTGAGACAAGTCAGTTTGCTCTCCGGAATTTTTGAAATTAAGGATGCCGCTTTCCAGCAGACTGGAAAACAGGACTCAGATAAGCACTTGTTAAATAGTTTTGAAAGTATAGACTACAGCTCCAGTGAACACTTCTGCAAAACTATAACAGATATGTTGTCCAGACCACAAGCTGTAGAAGAGTCTAAGCAGGAAATCACTTTAGATACAGAAGTTGGAGTGATATGAATGTTAGGCAATGGACAAACCTGTTTGTTAGCTATATCAGGTAGAACTAGTGGAATCAAGAGATGATATTTTGAGAAGTTCTTAGCAAGCAATTCAGCTTTGTCTTTAGGTGAGGTGACAAAATCTGAACCATACAAGAAAGGTTCATGCAAGAAAGGTGAGAAAGTGCAAATTCTAAATTTCATTTTGATTCTAATTAAATCTCTAAAAATGAGTCTTTTTAATATTTATTTATACAATTTTTAAGAGTTGCGAACCCAGTGAAAGTAAAAACATGTCATCAAACACATGTAAGAAACTATATACACAAAATTTTATTTTGATTCTATATTAAACCTCCCAAATAAATCAGTTTCTTTAATATTTAATTGAAGTAATAAATAGACCCCAAAGTGGGTCCAGCTTTTGTGAAGTAAACACTCCTTCTATTATGAAGATTTTTAACAGTGATCTATTGACTCCCAAGCGTATCAAAGTAATAATAATTTGTCGTAAGTTAACATTAGTATGTTGACTCAATTAAACAAAAGCAAAAAAAAAGGAATTGTTAATTTAAAGAATTAAAGTTAGATAACCTGATTTAATTTTTCTACATTCTTTATTTCAATTTTTTTTTTAGATACTTAAACACTTGAAAAGATACCAAAATGTTTATATAGATACCAAAACAATTATATAAATACTATAATATTTTTCAGATATGTTATATATTGATTATGCACAAGTACAGTTGATCTTAAAATTGTTGATATTATGCATCTTATTTTTTCTAATTTCTTCTAAAGTGTACATCTGTTTTAATATTTTACAAAGCTTTTTTATAAATGGCTGGAGATCATCATTTTTAATAAATGATCCACCCCCTATTTACGTTATTGGCCATAAATAATAAAAGTATTGTGTAATTATAAACCTAATTCCTAAAAGATTTAAATTTTGAATTTAATGTAATTACTTATTGAATTTTTTTTAATTGTTATTTGGAAATGAAAATACATAATTAAGATGAACCTCAGATAAAAGTTTGTTATATGTGTAGTGAACCTCAGATAAAAGTTTGTTATATGTGTAGTGAACCTCAGATAAAAGTTTGTTATTTGTGTAGTGAACCTAAGATAAAAGTTTGTTATTTACAGCTTTACATATTTATTTTTAAATGTTAAAAAAAAGACCATCAACAAAATTATAGAGAACAAGATGGATGGCTTCACACTGGTAAAATATAAAAAACATTCAAAATTAAAAAGATATAATAAAGAAGCTCACCGTTATGCAAATAATGATGATTTAGTTGATATTGATGTTTGTAAACAGCAGATTATAGATTGCAAGTATGTTAAAAAGGGTAATTAATAAATTAATTGATTAATATCACATGTAATTTTATTGGTGTTGTTATAGTACTTGCTATTGTTATTTGGCTGAGTCATACAGCTACATGTTGATATTTGTTTGTAGTTAATTTATTTGCTATTTTCTTTCTTATTTTCAATTTAAAATTTGCTAGGGTTGAACTTTCAGACAGTTTGTTTTTAAAACAGTTAGTGGGTAAGAAACTTATGTCATGTTCTTTGTATAATTTTTCAAAATTGTTGTAAATATTTATTTAATGTATATTTTTACAAAAGCAAAAGTGTGCACTGGATTTTTATATGTTTGAGTTTTGACACTGACATTCAGGCATTGTACAAACTATGAACTTTTGTATGCTCATGCTTATGTCAAATGAGAATGTTTTGCAATGAATTGTAGTGATTGGAGCTTGGGAACAAAAAAAACTAATTTTTTGGTCCATTCAGCCCTTAATGTGGGAGCAACAAGTTTATAAAATATTTTCTTTACTATTTTTATTTAAATTTATATTCATCGATAAATTACAAATATCATTCAATAATCTCTTAACATTTAGTTTTTATGACCCTGCAAAGTTTATAGCCCCCTCAAATCGAGGGGGTTATATAAATTTATATAAAAAATAGTAAAGAAAATATTTTATAAACTCAGTGCTACCATGTTAAGGCCTGGGTGGGCCAAAAATTTAGGTTTTTTTGTTCTCAAACTCCTATCACTGTAATTTTTTGCAAAACAATCTAATTTGATATAAGTATGAACAAACAAAGGTTTGGAGTTTACACAATGTCTATGAGTGTCAAAACTCAAACATCTAAAAATCCAGTGTACACTTCTTGTATATATATTTTTTCTACATTCTATAATATATAAAGATAAAAATTGTTTATTTTTGTTTATTACTTTTTATACCAATCACATTTTAATGATTTTAATTTAATATTGTTATATTAAGTATATTAACTACTGTTTCTTGTGTGTTACAAATTTGTTGTTTTCAAAAAAACTTATGACAGAATTTGATGTCAAGTTTCTTTGTTATACAAATCTTTTAAACATTTTAGATGCACAAGACCATTGCAAAATCTTTGCAGAACTAAATGTTTCCTAATTTCAAAATTGATTTTTTCACAGAGAGTTTTCACAGACATTCAAAATAATAAAGCGGACTGATTTTCAGCAATAGCACTGATATGCTTCATAAGTCTAAACTTGAATCGTTTATTACTAAATTATCTAAATTGAAACACAATTAATTAAATTAGTTGAAACACAAAAGAACCTAAACTAAATATTTTAAATAAATAAAAAATAAAGTAAAGTTTTGTTTTAAACTGTAAAGTCTTAAACAAAATTTAAAAAAGCAGGACCAAAACTTAAATAAGATATAAATTTTAGTTTGAATTTAAAATCCTTTTTTTGTCTTAAATTTAATATCACAATAGTCATCATATATAGACTCATGTTTATTTTTTTTATTATTTTTTTTTATTTGTTGTTAATTGTTTTTTGTTGTTGTATTCATATTAATGCATTTCTAATAACTCTTTGACAAATGAAAAGAAGTTTAAAGTTTTATTTTCTCTTAAGCACTTCTTTTACACTCATTATCATGTGTTTCAAGATGCTGTACTTTTAATGAAGAAGATTTTGTTAGAAACAAAGATTTTAAAGATATTGTTTCTTATGGTATTGGATCATTGGCAAACAGTAAAACTGCAAGATATCAATTTTCCCTTTTATTACTGTTAAAAGAAAAACTCCAAGTATTTTTAATTTTTACTATAATTTATAATTTTAAGGTCTTTAAATATTAAAGTTGTGTCATGGTGTTGATAAAATTGTTTGAAAATAGAAAATGTAGTTAACAATAATATTATATTTTTAATGTTATAGAAATTAATAAATTTCTAGATATAATAAATAAAATTATTAAAGACATGTTTTTGTTTGCTTTATGAGTAGTCATAAATTATGTCAACCTAAATCTATAGTCATTAATTATGTCAACCTAAATTTATAGTCAACACTTCAAGATGGTGGTATGGTATAGTAATATAAACTGTGGTGAAAAAAATAAACGTTACAATTGTTTATCATTATGGGGTTTGAAAAATGGATTGATACAACAGAAAACATAACTAAACAAATGAATGAACTATTTGTAAATGCGAAAGTAATTTAAAAAAAATATATCTTCTTTATTGAAAAAATATTTTTATTTACTTGTTCGGAAATTGTTTCTTTTTATTCTCTTGTTAAAAAAGAATTTTATTTTTAATAATTTATTTCAGGAAAAAACTATAAACCCTTTTGTTTCATTTTTTTCATTTTATTTTGGTTTTATTTAACTTTTTTTTTTCTTTTTCTTTTTTTTCTTCTCTTTTTGGGTAAAGATTTTGGGTAAAAAGGTGTAATACTTCATGATGTACAAAAATGATGCTAAAAAAAGTATAATCAACAAATTAGATGATGTTAAAAAAGCTGTAATCAGCATATTAGGTGTTGAAAAAGATATGATCTGTTTTTTGTTTTGGTTTTTCAATAGTATGAAGAAATAAGTTTATATATAAAAATAGAAAAGTCTGTTTGACATAAATTGAATTTTCATTTAGTATCATTCAAACTAAAACTAAATTCTGAACTAAATGATGTTGTCAATCAAATTAAAAGTCTTGTGTAACAAAATTTTTGTTATAGCCAGGTATTGCTTTGCCATAGATTTTCTAATTTTAAAAAACTACATTTAACTTAGTAACTTTTTAGTACTTCTAAATAAGCAAAAGCTGCAACCAATTCTGCTTCAAATATAGATAATAAATATCATTTAAAGATTGACATTAACTAAGTTTGCAGAGAAATAAAAATAATAATACCAAAGTTGGTATGAATATCAATAATAGTTAAGTTTACAGAGAAATCATATTTTTACCAGACTCATCATTTTTTTTTTTACCAGACTCATCATATTTTTAGTAATGCACACAATGTTTTCATCATAATTTAGCATAAACTGTGTCACCACTTTTAAAACTAAATTTTTCATCATTTTTCACCAGTAAACTCTAGCTAATCCAAGACTTCAAAATTATTCCTCGATATGAATGTTTACTTTTAAATATCTGCAGTTTTCATTAATGTCCACTCATCAAATGTCAAACTGAATTTTATTCCTTGCAACGGAACATGTAAATCATATCATATCATGGAATATGTGAATGTGTAATCATATTCCTTGTCAGAGATAAGTGAACTTGGATATGATCATCTTGCTGATTGTGTTTGCATATTTGATTACCATATTTGGAATTTTCGTCTTAATTTCTGAGCTTGTAGCAATCTTCTCAATTCAGCTGATGTGACAGATATACTAAAGAGCAGTCAGTCTAAAAAAATTTTCTGGTTACAACTTATTGGTTTGATTTTTGAAGTAATAAGAATTCTGAGTTTGTTTTTTTTTTGCTAATGGTACCAAAGCTGATGAAAACAAAGCCAATGACAATGCTGCATCTTGAGGCAATTTTTTCTTTAGCAAGTCAATTTCATGGTTTGCTCTCAGATGCCTATAAATTTCACTGGTACTGCTGTCATGTAATTTTAACTTTTTTAAGTGTTTTTTTAATGAACGTTGTTATAATTACTTATAAATCTTTATGAGACTTACCATTTGTAGTTAGCAGTATAAATAATGTGTTATAGTCTATTATCTAGTGTAATAAAGACAATTGAGTCTCAGTTAGTGGTATAAACTAGTGTTTAAAAAGACTAATTTCTCAATTTGAGACATTTTTTGTTTTGTCTCATTTTGAAATGTCTCAAATGTCTTGGACATTCAAGACAATTAGGCTACAATTAAGTCTTAAGATTTAGAGTATAGGTCTTCTTATTTTCTTAATACTTCTTTATTTATATAACCTCCATGATGCAAAGTTTCATAAATTATTTGAGCTGTTTATGCTATTTTTTATGCACACAAATTTATCATATTTACATATAAAACTGATTTTTTTATTATTATAACTTGTGAACAATTATAACTTATGTACAGATTGGTCAATTAGTCAAAAGTTTTCAAGTTGTGTTTTTTACCTAGAAATCTGTGAGCGATTTTTTCTTGGTACAAATAAGATATAGAATTATTCCTGTGATTGGCATGTTAATGACAAAATGTTTTGTTGTTAACATGCTTGCATGTTCTGATTGGCGTGTTAACCTAAAAATTTGTTTTTAGGTAAACACATACTTGTTTGATCCAATTCTTTCACTAAAAGAACAATTGCTTATTGAGGAATTTGGTGTTGATGTCATTCAAGAAAATGAGGTTTTTTAAAATTATTTTGTAAATAATAAATTAAAAAGATAATAAATAAAGTAAATAAGTAATTTATGCTTTGAAATATTGTTGTTAGGTTTTAATTTAGGAATGCAAACGAAAGGTTTCTGAAAATACCATTTTTTTAATGTTACATTGTGGAGAATCATTGTATAATAATTTGCTATGGTCAAACTGGGGTCCTTCCTTGTGTCACATATTTTTGATTGGAAATTCTTTTTCAAGTTATTATACCAGGTTTGTAAAATTAAACATTTTGCATACTATAAATTTTATTTTAATGTCAAAAGTGTGATTTTCTAGAAAATGATTTTTTCCCTTTTTTCTGTTGGTAGAAAGTACTTTTAAAAGTGTCAGTTACTTGTTCAAGTCAGATTTTGTATAAGTCAGTTGTATCATAATAATATATATTTATTTTTGTAGATTATATATATATATATATATATATATATATATATATATATATATATATATATATATATATATATATATATATATATATATATATATAATCAACAAAGGCTATTTCAGTATGCTCACCTAAATCAGCAGTATAAGATATATATTTATTTTTATTTATTTATATATATATATATATATATATATATATATATATATATATATATATATATATATATATAAAAATCAACAAAGTTAATAATTTAAAAAACAAAATAGTTAAACTAATAAAAGAGATCTAATAAAAAGGAAAATTAACAGTAAAAAGAAATTATAGGTTTGTTTTAAAGAAACAATTCTAATTAAAATTTCTGCTTTATTATGTTAGACTTACTTCAGAAGTGATTAAAAAAAAAGCTTGGTATATAAATGAGGTATGTTTGAAAATAAAAGTAAATTTGTTTAATCATCAAACATTACATTAAAATTAGTTAAAATATATTTTAGATATTATCTCATTGCATCGAGCATCGAATTATAAACAGTTTTAAATACAGTGATGTTTTCAATGATAGCGCTGTTCATACATTTCCTCAAAATTTACTATCAAATGTGAACGCAGATTTATGGACAAATAATGTTGAACCTGTTATTATTGATGATGTAGAACTTATTAGTAGAAAATCTATTGTTGATGAAACCTAGTTTAAAATAATTTAGAATTTAGTATATAGTTAAGTAATAATGCAATTTAAAAAGTTAAGTGAGAAATCCAAACTATTAAAAACATCAATTTTTATGCAACAGTTTTAACTTAATATCAACGTAAAGACAACAATAAAGAATAAACTCATTCTATGATATTGTATTCATCATAATTTATTTAAGAATATAAATTTTCTGGAATTTAGTTTTTTTTATGTATATATGTATACATATACATATATACATATATATATATATATATATATATATATATATATATATATATAATATATATATATATATATATATATATATATATATATATATATATATATATATAAAATACAACAACAACCTAATTTTCACAACTTTTTTAACTGAAAAATTATATTTATATTTCATCTGATGATAAATATGAATGAATAGCATGCAACATGAAACTTTTTCTACATATATATTATATTATAGCTCTGACTCAGTTCATCAAGCACTTTCTTGATAGTATATGCACTTCAAACAGCATGACTACAAACATACATATATGTGTGTGTGTGTGTGTGGGTAGGTTTGCTTAATTTGGTTCAGTTCTTTACTTGCTTTAATTTCTTTTGTACATAGATGAGTTTTTTCCAGGAATTTCCGGAAATTTACTTAAAACTCTAAAAAAAAAAAAAAACTTTTCCAAAAATTTAAGAGTTTTTTGCTATTTTTTTCAAAAATTTTATGGTGTATTGGATTTGCGAAGCTTGGTTAGATATTTGGTTCAGTGATCATTTCTATAAAGAGGACAGTTATGTAAAATTGTTTATTATTTTAAAGAATTACCAAAAACATTAAAAAAAGATCAGAATAAAGAAAATACATTATGAAAATTGTGATAAATGAGTAGTTAAAATCATGCAAGAAATAAAAAGTCTATTGGTGCTGAGAAATGTATTACTCTACATTATTAAATTTCCCCACTGAACTGTGTAATATTTTTTGGTTTCTTCATATTTATAATGTTTTCTAGCTATTATTATACTTGAAAAAATAGTTTTTGTTTTTCCTGGAAAAGGTTTTTAAATTAAATTAAAATGTTTATTTTAGCTTTGCAAGGCCATGACTTTAAAGTCGCAAAGTCATGAAGTTGCAAAAATATTAAAACCTTTATATATATGTATGTGTGTTTGTGTGTGTGTGTATCTATATATATATATATATAAATATATATATATATATATATATATATATATATATATATATATATATATATATATATATACATATATATATATATGTATGTATGTATGTATGTATATATAATATATATATATATATATATATATATATATATATATATATATATATATATATACACACACTTGTATAAATATATAAATATATATGTATGTATATAAATGTATAATTTTATTTATATAAAAATGATATTAATATTTTATTATTTAATGTGTATTATATTTATTATAATATATAGTCATTACTATTATATTCATTACTGCTATAAGATTTGTCATTTAAAAAAGTCTTAGAAGATATGGATTTTCTTACGTGGTCATCTGAAAATGAGGAAGAAAACAATGAAATTTTAGAAGAGGATGATGAGTTTGATTATATGAGTGATACTGATGAAAAGTTAATTTTAAAATTACACAAAAAGAAGAATATTAAAAAGAAGGAGGAAATTGTTTCTTTAATACTTCGGTTTAAAACAAGGTTTTCAGTATATATATATATATATATATATATATATATATATATATATATATATATATATATATATATATATATATATATATATATATATATATATAATATAGTTATCATTTTTAAAATTTTCATACGATTTTGCTTTATTTGAAATCCAACAAAATACACATTTAAAAAACTTTTTTTTTGAAAATATTAGGGACTCATTAAATGTTCAACAGCTTTTTTTCAAACTTTTTTTTGAATCCATTGTTTTTTTTATCACATAGAACACATTAAGAGGGTGGCAGCATATATTTTTCAAAAATGTTGTATTTTGGGACACCCTAATATATATTTTTTTAATAACATTTATACTTTTTAATAAAATATATTTACAAACAAGATAATAATAATTATAAGTATAATTCATTATAATATTTTTTTGCAGGATTATTGCTATCGAAAAAGAGAAAAAATCACAACTTTATTCTAAGAACAGCTGTCATCAAAGTTTTGCTTGTTTGGAAGAAGAAGAAAACAAAATGAATTATGAAAGAAAAATTGAAAGTAAGATACTAAAGTAAAAAATACACAAAATATTTAGATTTGTATCTCGATATTATTTTTCTTTACAAAAGTTTTCTTTACAAAAGTTCAGAGTTGTCTTAAATTAAATAAATTTCCAAAATAGTTCTGGTATTGATAACTGATAAATCAAACTTTTATTGCTATTTACTTGTATATTTGTTACTTGATATTATCTCTCTTTGTAATACCTTTTGTTGTGTCCAGCATTAGGGCATAAAATGGAATGAGTTTACTTTTAATGTAAGTTTATAATAACAATTTATAATAATTATATATATATATATATTTTTATTATTATTTGTTTATAATAACTATTTGCTTATTTTATATTGTTTATTTTTAATAATTGTTTGTTTGTTATTATTTCTATATTTTTTTTATTATTTATTTTAATTTATATTGTTTGTTTTGTTTATAATAATTGTTTGTAATAATTTTATTTGTTTATAATAATTGTTTATAATAATTGTTTGTAATAACAATTTGTTTATAATAATTGTTTATAATAACAATTTGTTTATAATAGTTGTCATAATTATGATAGTTATTGTATAATATAGTATAATGATATGCAACTCAATGTCTCATTATCTCATCTCAATATCCTAATGTCCCATAATTTCCAAATTATTTCACCACTTGAAGATTCTAATTAAAGAAATACTTGTAATACTTGATGACTTTTATTGTTCTAGACAAAAATATTATTGTATATAAAAATATTATATGTATTATTTATTGTTCTATAAAAAATGACACCATTTATTGTTCTGATTCAGTTTTTTTATCTATTTTACATTCCATTGCAGTTTTTGATCCATTGTACACTTCATTGCAGTTTTTAATCCATTGTACACTTTGTTGCAGTTTTTGATCTATTGTACACGCCATTGTAGTTTTTTATCTATTGAACACTCAATTGCAGTTGTACGCTTCCTCTATGAAGAGACTTCATTTAAATATTTCCATTGACTGTTAAAGTTCAGTTGAACTTTTTTCTTGAACTTAGTTTACTAAACAAACCAAAATTTAAAAAAGACTTTTGGAAACTTGTTTAAAAAAATAAATCACATAAAAAATATTACATATAATACATTTTGATCTTTAAAATAAAATGTGTTTATTTATTAAAGTACCATTGGAAGTAAGTTGTTCCTTATATAAAAGCGTATTGCCTAATATTATAAAAACGGTAAAAAATTTAGGTTTCATAGTTATTTATTACGTAACTAAAAAGTATTATATATAATACTTTTTGATGACTAAAGTAAAATGTGATTATCTATTAAAAACCATTAGAAGTAAGTTGAAGCTTACATAAAAAGCGTATCACTTAATATAAAAGCATTAAAAGATCAAAGTTTCAAAGTTGTTAATTCCAAAATGTAATTAAAAAAAAAATCTTTTTTAGTTTTTTTAATTTTTTTTAATTTTCTGTTGTTAAAATATCTTTTAAGCTATTTTCTAAATTTTCCAAAGGTCACATAGAGATGTGAAAACAAGATAAAGTTCGAAATTTTAGGCTAAGGTTAATATTAAGTTAATTTTTAAATACATTAAATTTTAGATTTAACCTACAGGTTTTTTTAAACAAGGTATTGTGATTGCAAAGTTAAAAAAAAAATATTAGGAAATCAAAAAATATATAAATTCAATCAAGAACTTTAAAATTAAAGATTTTTGGAAATCATATTTTGGCTTGGTTTTTTTTTGTTGTTGTTGTTGTTGTTAAATATTTATAGAGTTCTTTTTTCATTTGGTTTTATGTAGAAAATCAGTTGAAAGAAAGTATAAATAAAATTTCGATAAAAGTTGAAACTTTAAAAAATGAAAAATTGTCTCAAAAGAAAAGTACAGCTTGTAAGTTAACTTAATTTATAAAATTTGATAATATGCATTGTTGTTATGTAAAACAAACTTTTGATCAATTCCTTTTTGGTATTTCAAATATAGAAAGATAAATTTTAAATAGTAAATTTTAATTATTTTTGTATATTATTATTTTAAAATTGTATGGACCTTTGACCAACAAAATTCAATGAAACTTTTTTTATGAAAACAGTTTAATTTTTGCTTTGTTAATTTTGGGGTTGCTAAATTAGATTTTGGCATTTGTTTTAATGTTTAATGTGTAAATTTCAATTACAAGTTGCTTTCCTTTTTTATTATATATTTACAAATCACATAAGTAGTCTTTTGATGGTGACTCTTCTATTTAGGTTGAATATGCATGTGTTATGTAAAGTGCAATATTACTAGTACATATGTAAAATAGTCTTCCCTGTACAATCTCAAAAATGTTTCATTGCACTGGATCTTCTGTTAGAGGACTTTGAATCACTAAAGTCCGGCAGTAATTTGCAAGTAGCAAAGGTGAAGGTTTTACTTTATAACAACCGTCCATCACTGATTTCTTGATGAAATTGTTCACCATGCTCATCAGATACATCATACATGTTTTCAGGGGGAAAATCCAGATGAGAATCCATAAAGTGAAGTTTGAATGACACATTACAGCCTTGGCTTTCATTGCTCTTCATTGCAAACATTTCAAAAAGACAGCCATGCTACTTTTTGAACTGGTGTCACTCATTGTACTTTGACTGTAACGAGCTATTCTCATTTAGTTTTTAGTTTTATAGAAGCAATAATAAATCGAAAATGAACATTTTATTTTCATCAACTGTCCTTATATAGGAGCGTAGAACTTGCATTAAAATGTTTTAAATTTTTTTACAAAATGTTCATGCACAGAAGTGTCTAAATTTACAAAATTGCAGAGAAACTATTTCGCCCTAAGAAACTAACGACTGCATATATCGAGCTGATAACAACTACGCAATCGATGACAAGCCAAGATCTAGTTACGTAGCTTGTGTTAGCAAATGTGCCATATGTATGCCTTGTCCATACTGATTGAGTTCTATACCTTAACTGTGGTCTGATGAAAACACTTGTTATTTTTGCAAAACTCAATTCGGGGAATTTTGTCTTCAATTCACTGAAGCACAAAAGTTCATTGAATCACAAACTTTATCAATTACTTTTACAAACTGTTTGATGAGGCCTCATTTTATATGTAAAGGGGGCAATATAATCTTGTTCGGTGAATCAAGTGGAGGATTAGTAGCATTCTTTAGTCCAGTAAAATCATCTTGCTTAGGCATACTTTCTCTTTGTAATGGCAAATGTTTTGCTCTTGAATCCAATTGGCAAAGGAAAACGTTAGAACTTAGTTTATCTTGCTTGAAGTCCAATTAAGATTGCAACTTTCAGATCAGCACATATAATCCACTGATGCTTATTATACTGTGTGCCATTCAGAATATCTTGCAGATTTTTGTAGGTTTCTTGCATTATCATTGAATATGCAACAGGCATATTCAATGATCATAGTTGTATTGTTACATATTGGCTGATTGCCAATATGTAACAATACAGCTTTGACACTCGTTTTTGAGTCATTAATAAAAAGAAGGCATTTAGTAGAATTGTGTTCCTTTTAAAGAATTGAAATAAACCGTCAATGTCACAGCGCTAACATTTTCCATTTGAAATAAATGAAATGACATTTTGTAAACGTTTACGATAAAGTGATATTCTAAAATCTTTTTGTAACAAGTTTTTCTCTTTTAATCTTGATGCAAGCAGTTCACTATGATCTTTAGTCAGCTTTAGATCTTGGATCAAATCACTTAATTCAAGTCATGAAAACAATTGAGATTTGTCATCAATAAATCCAGTGCTGGTGGAAGAAAGTCGTACTTTATGTACAATTCATAGGTTGTTCACTGTTTCTTTCGGTTCTGTGTGATTCGATTCATTTGAACTAATGACAGTAAGAGAAAGATTAACACAGCAAAATTAATAATCATTGAAAGGATTTTGTGACTGACACCAGATCATAGGAATACCAAATGGCATGTGTTAGCCAGTATTTACCCAATTGCTTAGTTGTGAAGAACAACTAGTGCAACAATATTGTGGTGTCCAAGTAGATTTGTTGTAGATTGAAATAAATTGGCAACTTCCACTCGCTGCGACAAGTGGAAATTACCAATTTATTTCAATCTACAACAAACAAGGTACACAATTACATTAAGCCCTTACATGCAATTTAATTTAAACTTAAATTTCATTTAATCGATAGCTAGTTCTTTGTTGAAATTGAAAAAAAAATTTAAAACAGAAGTTACACATTAAATTGGGGAGGAGGGATGGTAACTGGGGGATAATTATATTGGCATTCATTAAAAGCAAGCACAAGCAATTTAAAATCAATTTAAAATTCAACGAAAAGCAAGACAGGTGAGTAGGTCGGCAGATACAGATCATAAGTACAAATAAACACCAAAAGGATTACACTAAAAAAACAATAAATTGCAATTTACATAAAACTCATTTAAAAGATAAAAATAAGTGCATTTCCTAAAATTTTATAAAATTTTACGCCAGATGCATGCATTACATTGCATGTAAAAATATATTGTTAAACAGTGTTATTATCTTAATTTGAAATGATAAACATAATTAAGGAGTCATAATATACCACACTATGTTGGTTGTATATATGATACTATATTTGTTGTATATACTACACTATGTTGGTTTTACCACGCTATATTGGTATAACCACACTATACTTGTTTAACCACTGTATATTGGTTTAACATAGACACATTTTTGTGTTTTAAAAATTTGGTCTAAAGATGGCTTAATTAGAAATTTTTTCTTTTATTTTTTAGTTATTGAAAAGTTACGTTTATGTATAGAAGATATAGAATCTAACATAATGCAGCTGAAAGAAAAACAAAGTAAAATGTATGCTTTGATTCTGCATAAATTTTTTATTTAGTTACTCTAAAATTTCAAATGTAATCATACCAAATTTGTTTACATATTGTTTACATATCATTAATAATAGTTACTGATAAAGTTATTATTTAATAAATATAAATCCAAATGATTTTTTTTTTTTGTTTTTCATGTTCTTTGAGTTTTATAGTATTATTGGAAATACTTTCTAGTATTTAATTAATAAATAGAATTCTAGATAAGTTTTCAAATTATTTTTAAAAAGTTTAGTAGAATATAGAAGATGCCATATGAATAATGTATTTTTTTCATATTTTACTAATATACCTTTTAATGTTTAGATATGAAGAACTCAACTTGAAAGAACAGAAATTAACTGATATAGTTAATGGTTATGAAAAGAAATTTGAACAGTGGTCTAACAAAGTATTTAAAGTACCAAAAGTCAACATTAATAACAATAAAGATGAATTCAAATTACCTGAGGAAGTTAAAGATTTTGAGGTTAGAAGAAGATTTTTGACTTTAAATTATTGGGTAGCAAGAGAAGAAGAAATAAATTGTCTCCTTCATAAAAGTGGTACCCTAGTCTTGGGGAGGTATATTTGTAAAAGAATTATAGGATTAAATTTTAAACAACTTTGTCAAAAGTTAAAGTAATTTCTATATTTAAGTTACACTAATTTATACTAATTGTGCATTTATCAATTTAGGATTATATCATGCTAACTGGTGGTCATCAAGGAGGCTGGGATGACATTGATCATAATATTTTTTTAAAGTTAAGAAAACAGTTTAAGGCAAGTTTTTTAAATATTTGTTTTATGAATAGTTTGTAAACAAGTATAAACATCAAACACATCTTTTGTAAATGTTTACAGGTTTTGGGTTTTTGATTTTTTGCAGACCAAAAATATAGCTTAGATTTAGACATAGCTTATATAAAGCTTTAGTTAAGATAAAAATATAGATATTTTATGGTAAGCCATCTTTAAATTCATGTTGTCTTACCATAAACTTATCCTTAAGTTGTTTACTTAAAACATATTTTACATATAAATTACCTATAAATTATTTGTCGTCAAAGTTTTCAAAATTTAACAAAAGAAAAGGTTGATTGTTTTGTTAAAATCATTCATTGTCAAAAAAAAAAAAAATTGTCAAATAGAAATCTGTTGTCAAAGAATTAAAAAAATTTTCTCTCTTTTATTTAATGGTTCATAACAAATAGTCTTTTTTTTAATTTACAAGGTGAGTAAAGAACATGTTTTTCAAAGAAAATATATTTATTTTACGAAAATAATCATATCTACTGTAAAATAAAAACTCTGGCCAACTGTATGAATATGATCAAGTTGAGACTTGGCTACAAAAATATATGGCTACTATAAATATGATCAAGTTGAGACTTGGCTATAAAGATTATTTTAAGATGTTTTAGAAGTCTAGAGTTTTAATGGTTAAATGTTTTAATACGCCAGTTATTTTTATAAACTTTTAAAAATGCTTCAAGTAGTTATTGACTAAAACATGAAATATGCAGAAACCAAAATAAGTCAATATTTTGGGTATACTAGTTCAGCCCTCTGAATTAGGGTTGGCAGTCGGCAATGTCGACCTAACTGTCGACCTTAAAGTGTTTGAAGTTGGCAAAAATTGCCAACCTTGTTTCTATACTTTATGGTAATCTCTTTGTATCATATTTTTTTTGCCGACCTGATGCCAACGTCTAACAGTTAGAGGTCAACAATTTATTGCATATCTCATTTTTCCCAATTTTGAGGGTTGTTACTTCAATACTGAAACCGAAACCAACACTTTGGCAAACATTTTACCAAAACAAAAAAACCAAAATTTTGGCTTAATAAAATTAATTTCATTAGAAAATAATATCTAAAAATGCAAATTTACATTTGTTGTTTTTTAACATTTGTTGTTTTTTTGGACAAATTTTTTCCATTATATATAATTATAATAAAGTAATATAATAATAATAAGTCATAAATAAATATTATTAAAACTAAAATCATGTATAAAAAAATTAAAAAAAAGTTTACATTTGTGAAATATTATTCTTGTTCACTTTTTATTTAAACTATTTAAACCAAATTTGTTTTCTTTCAATAAAATGTTATATGTGCAAGTTTTAAATATTATGCACACTGCAATGGTTTGATTATTTGCGGTTTTGATATTTTTAATAAGTAGATAGATACGCGCTATTTACTAACCAAAAAGTAGTTTGTGAACAATGGGATTAAAATTTCATTTAGAATTGATAAAATATATTGTGGAAATTGTTAAAAATAAATGTTTTTTTAAATTAAGTAAAAATTTAAAAAATACAATTTACAAGCATTTAAAAAAAGTATTTCACAAACATTTGAAAAAAAAACATTTCACAAGCATTTTTAAAAAACATTATTATTTTGTTTTTGATTATTGAAATAGAATAAATAATAAGATTTTACAATAAGCTTTTAGATTAAAATAAATTGAAAAAATATTAAAATATTGAAATAAAAATATTGAACATTACTCCTTAAAAACTGAAAATTCATTTATTATTGTTGTGTAATCTCTTTATTTGTTGATTTTTCTTCATTAGTTTGACCTTCTAAATTTTACAATTCTTTGCAAAATTTAGTTTAAAATTCTGTTTTTCTTAAAAAAAAAAAAAGAAATATTTGAAAAAAAAAAACTAAAGATTTTTGGTAAGATATTTGTATTATCTGTTGCAAGGTATTAGTATCTATTGCTAGGTATTTTTTTATATAGTTAGAATTTTTTAACTGTAGAATGATGAAGAATTAATAAAAAAAGCAGAAGAAGAGATTGCTACACAATCTCATGAGGATATTATCCAGCATATACAATGGTTTCATGAGTATTCTAAACTAAAAGAGAGAAAAAGAAAAGCCATTTGCATGTGGAAAATCATGAAACAGGTTGTTAACTTTTTTTCATTGCTTTACATATACAGGTATTTCTAAAATTTGTGCTATTGTCAATTATTTAGTTTTACAGAGTTCTGTAAAGACATTATTTTATAATTATTATTCATATGATTTAATATTTAATCAACCCAAATATATCTTCAAAATTACCCTGAAAATCAGGAATATGCATATAAACAATATGTTGCCATTTAGGAATGTTAATATATTAATCAGTAATATTCATATGTATATTGTAAAAATAAAACAATATTTTAGCACAATCGGGAATCTGCACTTGCAAAAAATGATGATGAACCAACTGAAGAAGAAAAAAAAAGGGTTCAACGAGAAATGTTATTCAAAAAAGAAAGGGAAAAACGCTTTGCAGTACTAGAACAGTGGAAAGTAAATTTAAATGCAAAAATAAATAATATTGTTTTAAATATATTATTCCCTGTGTTCCAAAATGCTGTTCTGATTTCACTTTCATATGTTAAATCTGTATCTAAGTCTACATAGTATTTTTTAATATAACACTTTTATAATTTTAGAAGGAGAAAGGAAATCAAAAATTAGAAGAAGAATATGATAAAAAAGAAGTTCCATTAAATGATAAAGAAGAACAGAGAAAGGTTTTAACTCTCTCTCTTTTTAATCTCTTTTTCTCTCTTTTAACTTTTTAATACATGTATGAAATTTTTATGAAAGTAACAGTTTGGTTTGTTGGACTGAATTTTTTAATAAGGAGTTTTTTGACATATCAAGGTTATCTTTTGATTATCATTTTCTGACATATCAAGGTTATCTTTTAATTATCATTTTCTGACATATCAAGGTTATCTTTGAAGTCCTTTGCACAATCAAAATTGCTATTCGACATTATTTTTTTATTCTAAAAAATTATTTTATAAAAAGGTAATGAAGCTTTACGAGTTTTCTGCATCTGTTGAAACAATTTAAAATATTAGCTGTTTTTCTGCAACTTCATAGAAAGAAGACTTTTTAAATCATCATGAATAAACTAAAAAGATGTACTTGGGGTAGAAACAGATGAGAAGTATTTCCTTATTTTACAGAAAAAAATTTACCATAAATTCACTACCTTAAAACATTTTTAATGACCCTTAGGTAGTGGTAGCAGTAGATTGTGTTAAAATTACAAGCAATCAAGCGAATCTATTTTTTCAGGACTATTATGGCAAAAGAAGGGGTCTCAAAAAAAGAAATGTTTCTTAAGCACTAATGAAAAACTGCATGACTAACTTTTATTGTAGACATTCAGAAGTGTTAATCAAAACACTTCTGAATGTCTACAATAAAAGAGTTTTGAAATTCAAAATTTATTTAAATGGAAAAGGTGACTAAAAAACAAAAGAATACATTAACTTTTTGGAATGGTGTAAAAAAATGTAATGTTGTAAAAAAAATTGTTAGTAATTACAGAGTTGAAACTGCGAAAAACATTGGAACTATTCAAGGAACTTTTCTATTATTCAAGGGTAATTATTTTTGAATAATAGAAAGATACTTTACCTTGTTTGCAGCATCATTTTCATGAAATCATCATAAAAAAAAGTCTTGACTTTGTTGTTAAGAAAAGATAAGTATTATGGTTATGCAGTGTTTAATGGGTTTCCCAAGTGCCAAAGCAAGTTTTGTTCATATGTTAAATAAATCTTGAAAAGTAATTAAACTTACTAAATAATATCATGGAGATTTTTATTGCCATATTTTTTTTATGAAGGTAATTCCATGCTTGTTGATTTTTTCTTTTAAATAAAATCAAGTCAAATTAATGTGCTTCTATTTGTATAATTTATGAGCTTATACTATTATAATTACAGCCCTCAGAATTAGAGCCGGTATTGGGCAATGCCGACCTTACTGCTGTCCTTTAAGTGTTTGAGGTTGCAAAAAATTACCGACCTTGTTTTTTATGTTTTATAGTTACCCCTTTGTGTCAATATTTTTTTGCCGACTTCTTACAGGTTGAGATTTTTCCTAATTCTGAAGGTTATAATTATGTTAATAGAAATAAGTATTGTTGCAAAAATTGAATTTTAATTTTTGGGTTTTCTCTTTTTTTTTATCTGTTCGGCAAAAATAATAAAAATTATATTAACTATTCTGTTAAAATTAAAATAAATATTTTTAGAGTCATTAAAATATTTTTTAATAATTCTAAAAAAATATGTAAAAATAAAAATTCTATTCTCTAATGATTCTAAAAAAATATTCTTTTAAAGTAAAAATTCTATTTTTTAATAATTCTAAAAAATATTCCATTGAAAAAAAAATAGTTATATGTTGTTAAAGGTGAAGTTGAGTTTTTAAATAATATTATTGTTAATATTTTTTTTTTAAATATGAAAGTTTTGAAATTATAGAAAGCAATTTCTTGATATAACAATTTCTTGACATAAACACACAGTGCTCTGTAGCAAAACTGCAAGGTTTTTGTACTACACTCTCTAAAGCAAAAATCGAGCATTGGCCTTATATTTAAAGCTCTATAAAATTTATAAAACTTGTACAAAAATTATGCAATCAATACAGACACACTTCAAAAGCCTTAGTAAAATTTTTTTAATTTTAAAAACAAAGGTAATATAAGTACAATACAAAATTGATTTTAAAGTTTAAAAGTTTTCTGGACATTCGTTAAAAACAAGTTGTTCTAATAAAGTCTAATAATTGAAAAGAATTACTTTATTTTTACAATACATTATGTTATTATTATGTTATTTTTATGTTATCATTACATTATGTTACTATTATGTTATCATTACATATTTTTTACAATTTATGTTACAATACATTATGTTATTATTATGATATCATTACATATGTTTTACAGATATTTTATAATTCATTCATATGATGTTTTACAGATATTTTATAATTCATTCATATGATGTTTTACAGATATTTTATAATTCATTCATATGATGTTTTACAGATATTTTATAATGCATTCATATGATGTTTTACAGATATTTTATAATGCATTCATATGATGTTTTACAGATATTTTATAATGCATTCATATGATGTTTTACAGATATTTTATAATGCATTTATATAATGTTTTACAGATATTTTATAATGCATTTATATGATATTTTACAGATATTTTATAATGCATTCATATGATGTTTTACAGATATTTTATAATGCATTTATATGATGTTTTACAGATATTTTATAATGCATTTATATGATGTTTTACAGATATTTTATAATGCATTTATATGATGTTTTACAGATATTTTATAATGCATTCATATAATGTTTAACAGATATTTTATAATGCATTCATATGATGTTTTACAGATATTTTATGATGCATTTATATGGTGTTGGAGAAAAAAATTCGAGACAGTAGTTCTCAAAAAAAAATTTTATGGATGGTGTTTTCTTTAACACCATCCATGGAAAAACTAATTTATCAAAATGTCAACCTCATTAATAATTGCATGGCGACAAGCTATGCAAAGAACTTTATGTGTTGATTCCAAGAAAGAAACATTTTTTAAACAATGAAATTTTTTCTCTTGAAGAAAATATTTATCAGAATTAAAACATTACATACTGAATAAGAGTTGATAAATGTGAAAATGATACAATTTTTTAACATATAAAATATGATCAAATAATTTTTATAAAATGTTTAACTTAATTTGAAGAGCATGTCCATATAATAAAAGTTCTTCAGAAAATTATCATTGTGTAGTATACTGAATTTGATATTTTTTCAAATTGAATACTTTACAGTTGAGAGATTAATTATATTAAAATTTTTATTTGTTTAAAATTATTGTTAGTTTGCTTCATGTTTAGATTCAGTTAAAACTGCAAGTTGAAGAGTATAAAAAATATAAAGCTGCTCTTAAACTATCCAATGAAAAAAAAATACATCGCAAAGTACTATCTTTAGAACAAAAAGAAAAGATTTTGGAAAGGGTAAGGCTTAAATTTAAGAATATAATGGTTACGAAATAAAATTTACTTATAGAAAAATGTTATATATTATATTTAAATATTTTTCCTAATATTATAAGAAAATATATCAGGTGATAAAATAAGATAAAATAATAAAAAACTATATTCTGAATTTTTATTTAAAATCAGACATCGTCAAACTGACTTTTGACATTTAGGATTTTCAAAAATTCTATAATTTTTGAGACAAATTTTGATAAGTCTGCAAATTTTGATATATGTGAACAGCTTCACCTGAATTCATATTGAATCATGCATTTCCAGATGAATCATTTTAAAAGAAGACATTTTAAAATTTAGATAATATTTTAAGACATAGTGCAACATTCTCATGCCATGGAGAAATCAAACTAAGTTTTTCAAAGAATGCTTGATTTACTCTATCGCACAAAATTGCAACAGTATTGCAAACAGTTCACGAAGAAATATGTTAAACTTTAACATATCAACAACTTGCTCATATTGAAAATCACCACTTTCTGAAAACAGTGGTTGCAAAATGTTCTGGATTATTTACTGCTTTTCCAAATAAGTTACCACCTTGTTACGTTAGTTGTTGTTTTACATAAACTTTATTGATTATAATAATGACATTACCATTTTCAATGCTATATTAACTAAATATTCAACATATACGATATTTAAAATTACACAGTAATATAATATTTGAAGGGCTTATTGTGAAACAATGACAAGCCACAAAAACAAATATTTGAGAAAAATGACTTTTAAGTTTTATTTAAATCAATAAAATCAGTGCTTACCTATTATTCTCTCAAATTTATACATCATAAAAATACTAATGGATATTATAAATTGGACAAAAAAAAAAAAATAATAATTGCGTATACTATTTATGATTATAAAAATGATAATAACTCATTTTTGAAAAAAGTGTGGCTTGTCATTGTTTCACAATAAGCCCTTCATTTTTAACTTATACAATATTTAAAACATGATGTTTTAACAAAAAAAAAAACTAACAACAGTAAAAAAAACTAGTCAACATTTTCCATATTTATCCTTATAAATATCAGTTATTTTTTTAGTTTGTGTGTCTTTCAGGCCTGTTATTAAGTAGGCTGTGGTTCCATATAAAAAACCAAGTTTGGCATCTTTCTATTAACATTTGTATAACTTATTTATTTTACTTATTTAGACTATATCTTTTTTTTTACTTTTTTTTTTATCTGACAATCTCAGCTGATTCATTTTTATTGATATCTAGATAAACATTTCTGTTTTTTTTTTTTTTTAGTTTAAATAAAAATATTTATTAACAAGAATAATGTTTAGATGCTTTTTTATGCAGATGAATGCAACATTTCTTTTTTAAGATGGACTTTATACTTAAGTTAAAATCCACAACCAACTTGATTATCAAAATCATTTTAAAATATTCTTTATCTTTCATTTCAAAATTTTTTAAAAATAACACTGAATATTTATTACAAACCTTTTTTTGAGATTTTTGATTATTTGTTAAAAACCTTTTTTTGAGATTTTTGATGTAAAGGTCTTGGTTAGCTTTATTTGATGTATTTTTTTTTTTCACAGTACGCTTTATTATAATAAATTTGTAGTGAAATTTTTTTATTTTTTGAAGTCTTTAATGCAGAAAAGAGTAGGTGAAGAACTTTATAAATCAAAAACTGAGAAACACACCACAATTGTTTACTCTCTGATTGGAAGTTCCTTGGTCACTAACTAATCATTAAGTTAAAACTGTTTCTATGACTTTCATCCAGCTACTTATTTGATGTATGATATATGCTTTACTTATAGTATGCCTTGTAATAATAAATTTTGCAGGTTATGCTAGCACCAAATGACTACAGATCAGTTTGTGTTTGTAAATCTAATTTATTATGTATTAGTAATTCCAACAAAATTAAATATTAATTAAAGCTTCTTGTACGAGAAACAAAAATGGACATTGGTTCAAAATTGTTTATGCAAGAAAGCAGGGGTAAACACCTATGAGACTTGAAATTGAAGTTTGAAGTTGTTGCTTTAAAGTGTGGAAACTGGTGATAATGAGTAGATAGCATTACATGATATAATAATTTTATGGTCTTGGTATAATTTAGTCTCTGGATTCCTTAATAAAGCAGTTAATCTTTTGGTTTCCAAAGCAGAGCAGTTAATCTTTCATTTGAAAAGTAAAGGTTATTTTAGTATGTAGTGGAATTTGTTACAATGGATAAATAGATGTGACTTAAATGCAAGAGAGATTACATAAAAAACATATATCTTGGAAAACTGAGAAAATATCACAATTGTTCTACTCTCTGAAGATCATGTTACAATTGTTCTACTCTTTAATACTAAGTTTTTCATGTATCACCAACCAATCGTAAATCTAAAGCTCTTTCTACACCTCTCATTTGATTTTTTAAACAAAAAAATGTATTGACAAAATTAAAATCTTAGTCTTTAGTGATGCTTCATACCAATGTTGGAGCAGAATGTGGAACTAATCATTTGATTGAAGTAAACATTGGTTGTGCTTAACAATTGAAATTTTGTCTTCTGCAACTAAATGAATTGTCATTAAAACTCATTATTATCGAATTAGCTCAGCAACAGATGCTAACATGTTTTAGAAACTTGACAATCAATGCCAGGTAGCATAAATTTTGTTATCAGATACAAACATTTTGATTGTTTACAGTTTCTTCATAAACTCCAAGATGAAGTTTAAAAAGATTTCATGACAAGTTTGATGTAAGTTTCATGACAAGTTTCATGAAAAGATTTCATGACCAGAAATACATGATGAGAGTTACATCAGCACTGATTTCTTGTTAGTTTGATAAGGATTTAAAGCGTATGAAGATAGGACAATGTAGCTGCAATAGGTTGCTGACAATTGCATACAATACTTGTAGATTTTATCCTTGTTCAAATAAAACATCAACAGTTCTAAACACTTTAACAAGAATGAAACTAATGCCTCTATGTGGATTACTATTAAATATCATAAGCTTGCAATTGATGATCCTGAGAAATCTGTTTTTCTTAATGCAAAGATCTGAGTTAAAAGGTAATACTAAAGAAATCATACAGTGAAGACTGCGGTGCATCAAAATATTGTCCATCCAAAGAGCATTATAATACCCTAGAATATGTTGTGTTGTATACTGTTCTACATCTTAATTTTGCTATAAAGGTATTGAAGCTCCTGCTCAATATTGCACTATTTGTAAGAAAGTGAATTTTTGTTCTTTTTTTGGACCATTTTCTTGAAAGAAATGTTTTACAACTGTTGTGTATATGTGATTTAAGTTAAAAAACTAATTACCTTTAAGTACCTTTTTTAATTACCTTTTTTTTTCTACTCCTTTTTAATCAAATAAATTTTATTTTCAGGTTATTACTTAATAGTTATAATAAAAAATAATTTTTGTATTTTTATTTACGATTGCGTCACAAATATTTTTATTATTGTAAATGTTTCTTTATATTATCAAGAATTTCTTTTTCATGAAAATAATTTTTTATTAGAACGAGAAGTTGATTAATTTTAAAAAGGAAAAACAGCTGGCAAAGAAATATGAACTTGAAGAAAAAGAAAAAAGATTGGAAAAGCTCAAAGAGAAGGTGACTTAAAGTCGAGTAACTCTTAAAGTGCAAAAAATTAGCAACAATTTATGAAAATAATAACAAATATATATTATTTATTTCAGTTTATGCGTTTTACATATTTATTTTAATAGACATTTTTTTTTTAGGTTGCTGTAAATGTCAGTCGTGATCCAGCTCGTTTGTATGAGCTTACCGAAGTATTAAAGTGTCGACGGGAAAGCGATAGTCAAAATAAAGTTTCTTCTGCAATACCTGATGTCAGATTATTACCTAAAAAGTAAGTCATTTAAACGTCGCCACTAACTGTTGTGAAACTAGCAGTAACATACATAAAAAGTAGTTTTAAACAAATCACAATTTGGAGGTATTATAAAAAAAAAAAAGGTTAACCTACTTTAATAATAAAGTTCGTGAAGTATTGCTTTGTTTATTTTTCCATTAAAAGAAAAAGTAGTAGCAACCCTAAATCCTTCTAAATCATGAAACTTTAAAGGAAAGTTTGCTAAGTAACTTTAACGATGCATAACAAACCATACACTGTTGTAAAAAAATGAAATGTTGCTTGATGTCATAACCCAGAAAAATCCTTTGGGAGTATGATTGTACTATCATTGATGGTTGCGGGGATATAAGTCCCTAAATCTGGTTACACCGTCGGTGGAAGAAAATCAATTTTCAAACTTTGTAAAAAATTGCATCAAATACATATTTGATAAGTAACTAACAAAATTGGTTTCAAGAATTTTTATTCATCTTAAAAACATAATAAAAATAATAATGCAGTAAATTCACTGGCAAATAACAATTTTCTTCAATTCTGATAAAGTAAAGTTTCAATTCTAGTTGTTTTTTTCTTAAGAAAATGTCTAAACTGATTGGTAATATTCCTAATAAATTTTTTTGCTGTTGAAGACTGTAATGCATCTTTGCAGCCTTTCTTCATACTCTGGGTTGTTGCTTGGTCTCTTGTATCTTTGCTACTGAAATACTGAAAAGAAGATGAAGTACTTTGAATTGCTCAATTTTTTCAACATACTTGTTATCAAGGTCATTGCCAAAACAAGCATGTGCAACACCATTGAATTTTCTTAGTGTGTCGATAAAGGAAACAGCTAGAAATAAGGAGTGCTGCTAGGCCAATCACTCCAAAATATCCACATTTTTCAAAAGCTTTTTGCACTCATTTCCAGCCAGTTGTCCACCATGAAATGGCTGCTGTTGAATATGAAATAATGCCAGCCATTCAGGAGCATGTGTCTAAATCTTTGAATGAGACTGTAGAAGATGATTTATGACACCAAGCAACAGATGAAGCTCCTTGGGTGGAAGCACATCAAGGACAAAGAATTCATCTGAGGCATTGATGACAGGTGCATGAACAGAGTTTCTGAATAAACTTGTTTTCTTGATGTTAGCACCAGCCACATTGATAATCTCTTCTGATTGATCGAAAACTTCTTAGAGATCCACACTTTGCAAGATATTTTGATGAAATATCACACTAAGAGCATGAGTATGCACTAGAATGTGCTGTAGACCACAAATGATATTTGACAGCTTCATTTCACAGGAAAAAACAAAGGGTTCTTCAAGATTCAGCAGATCAAAAACTTGCTTAACATTGCTATCTGCAATGTTAAGCAAGTTTTTGATCTGTTTGAGTTTTTTTCTGCAAGATCTGCAGAAAAGGCAATCAGTAACTGACGTTTAACATCAGAATCTTTGGCCAGAGACTGGGCGAGAAGTCGTTTTAATGGCAATGGTTGTGAAGCTGAACCTTTTTCCATGATTACAAAGCTTACTTTTAGAAAACCACCACAAATCCACTCCGAGCTTCATTATGTAGTTGTCAGAGAGGTTTCTAGTTTCAAAAACTTGCTGATAAAGAACTTTCAAGTCTTTGCAGTGAATGACAAGTTTATCCACCTGTTCTGTGCCCTAGGTAAAATGGCTTTCAAGTTTTTTGCTCAACTGATCAAATTTGGGGAGCAAGTTCTTCTCAACAATCCGACTTGGAACAACTTGATTTAGTGTTAAAACCAGCTTTTTCACACCAGAATTGGACAGCCCTGTGTTGTGTTGCACATAAACAAAATCTTTTGCTCTCAGCTCTGGTTCTTCATTAAAAAGTCTTTTTGCTCTTAAAGGTGAATTTTGGAAATAATTAAGATAGGTTTAACATTATTATGGATTACATAGTTTTAAAATGTGAAGCTAAAACTTTAAATATCTAATACAATGTTACCTCGAAGAACTGGAACAAGTTGGCCACCTATTCCCTCATGTCTACTAAGACAAACTGTTCTATGGGGTGAAGTTTCCTTGTTGGCAATGACTGATGCTGCAGCTCTTTTAGCTACCACAGAGTTCTTTAACACGACTTTTAGGGGAGAGTCGCCCATTATGGACCGTCCCCTTTTATGGACCACCGATGAAACAAATAATTGCGATTTTATTTTTAAATTTTGGAAACGTAGCATTAAAGAGTGACTTCCGTTCAGTTAAATCGCATTTCAATGATGGCGGTCAGCAAGATTACTTCAAAAAGGTAAGTTAGTATTTTATTTGGTTATTTTTTTCTAAAAGTACACTCGCTTTTTTTTGTGTGTCATTCTACAAATAAATGAACCAGGACAATGCTTCTATGCTAAATGGAAAGCTTTTTCATTTCATTTCTTAGTAAATACAAGCGTGTTGCTCCAAATAACATCGTTTCAGTTTTATTTAGTAAAATTAGATGCCCATGTGGTTCTCCCAATATGGACCAACTGCTGTCCCTAAAATGGACCAGTGGTTCAAGATGGGAAACTGTAGTCCATATTGGGGAACATAAGTTCTTATTCTCTTGGATGTTATTATTTTATCATAGGCTATTAATAAATTAAATTATCTTAATCTTATGTTTTATTCTAATCTTTGATTAAAATTAGTATTTGAAATTTGACTAGACTATAGCCAGACTATAGAATCTATAATAGATTATAATTATTTAATTATAGTAATTATAGATCTACTAAGTATTTACTATTACTATAATTGACCTATTAAATTTAAATTAGATAATTATATAATAATATAAGTTAAGATATAATTATAAGGCTAAGGGTCTAAAAATAATTAAGAATCATTATTAATATTATAGTATTATTATAGTTATAGGCTATAGGCCTAATGATTAAAATTAAATTAATAATAATAATAATAATAGCCTATTAATAATAATAAATAATGATAAATATTTATTAAGTATTATATTTGTAGTGGTAGATTGTAGTGGGTAAATTTAGACAAATTTATTTTTAAAATTTTGCCCTGTCCTACAATTTATTTCAATCTTTTTTTTTTAATCAGGGGCTGCTGGACTAATGATGATCTTCAATGTGCTATTGAGACGTTCAGAAATGGTGATATTGGCTTGAACAAATGTGCAGCCACATACGGCATCCCCAAAGCAACTCTAAAGAGGCATTTTGATAATGCTAACAAGTTTGCTAACGGCTTTAAAAAGCTAGGCAGAAGTACTATCCTTCCTGCGGATGTTGAGCTAGAAATACACAACCTAGTTTTAAAATTGGAGGCCATGTTTTTCGGAATGTCGAGGAAAGATTTAATGACTCTGGCATTTGAAATTGCAGAACACAAGGGTTTAAATCACCCATTCAATAAGGATAAAGGTCAAGCTGGGAAAAAGTGGTATTACAAATTTTTAACCAGGTTCCCTGACCTCTGCCTCCGCCAACCAGAAGCTACTTCCATGTCGCGAGCCAGCTGCTTCAACCTGGGGGATGTTGACAGGTTTTTTAATTTACTAGAAAATTTAATAAAAGATCATTGCCTCAAGGCCAATAACATTTACAATATTGATGAATCTGGTATTTCAACCGTGCAAAAGAAATGCCAGCGCGTGCTTGGCCTAAAAGGCAAAAAACAGATAGGTAGCATAGCCAGTGCAGAAAGGGGTGTTAACACAACAGTTGTCTGTTGCGTAAATGCTGGTAGAACACATTATGTTCCACCAATGATTATATTCAAAAGAAAACGGGTTCCTGATGAACTGGGAGATGGTGCACCAGAAGGCAGCATTGTAACATATTCTGATTCAGGATGGATAAATTCTGAACTTTTCGTACAGTGGATGAGAATGTTCATCAGTCATGTGAAGCCAACAAAAGATGTTAAGGTTTTACTTATTTTAGATGGCCACAAATCCCATACTAAAAATCTTGAGGCCATTTAGCTTGCCATTGACAACAATGTCATAATGTTGTCACTTCCACCTCACACAACACACAAACTGCAGCCTCTGGATAAAGCTTTTTTTAAGCCCCTTCAAGTCTACTACGACCAGGAGGTGGAAAAATGGCTGAGACTAAATCCAGGACGTTCAGTGAGTTCATATCAGGTGGCCAATCTTTTTCATCTGGCATATGCAAAGGCTGCTACCATGTCAACAGCAATTAATGGTTTTGCATCGTGTGGAATTTGGCCATGCTCACGAGATGTTTTTAAACCTCAGGATTATGCGCCATCATTCGCTTCTTAAGCAGGAGACCGCGAGACCATGCTGTCTTCACCACTTACATCAGGGGCATTACCAGCACAAGCCCAGGAAGCTTCGATACCAGCATTAGTATGTGTAACTAGACCAGCACAAGACCAGGAGGGTGTGCCACCACTTCCAGGCATAATGGATGAGATGGTTCCAAAACCAACAACTTATGTGACCCACCCAGTGTCACTGGCTGTTGAAACGTCCCATTCCAAAACAGTTCTGCCACAGATGCTGGAAAATTTTTTACTCATCCCAATTTACTCTGATGGGAAATGTTTTTTTAGGTCAGTTGTTGTGTGCACAACACCAGATCTTCAGTCAGCTCAGCGATTAAACAGCAAGCTGGTCAGTCCACTGCTTCATCTGAAGGAAACTGCTATGGCTGACTCACTTCGTAATCAGCTTGTTAGCCATTTGATATCTAATTTGGAAATATTGTCTGTTGACATGCACGGGGATGCCTTAAATGCTGACCAACCCCAGCATCTTCACTTTAACTTGTTAGAAGAGCGTATTGCTCACATTGCCAAACCAGACTCGTTTGTGGGAGAATGGGAGATAAATCAGATCTCCTGTCTTCTGAAAACAAAAATTGTGATTCACAATGCAAACAGGAATGTGCTGATGTATGGTGAAGAACATAGTGGTAACCCCATCACAGTGAAGTACACCATGTTTGAAATTGACTCTGGGCACTATGAGGCACTAATTTTTTACATCCGGGCTTTGTCTCCAATTCAGAGACTGGTCCCTGTTCTTCCCTCAAAGGGTGCAGGCAAAAGGAAGTGTCGCAAAGAACAGTCAGAAATTCTTACTTCAAGTCCATATAAAAAGCTGTTCCTACAGGAAAGTCCAAAAACAAACACAAAAGTTAAAAAGTCCAAAAACACAAAAATAATTAAAGAAAAAGTAGTAAAGAAATGTAAGAAACCCAAAATGAATTCAACAACTAGTACCAGTATTTTAAATGAAAGTTCATGGCTTTGTTTTATGTGTGGAGAATGTAACATAGAAAATATGATATGCTGTCGATCCTGCAAAAGATGGGCACATGAAGAATGCGCAGGAACTTCAGATTGTGACTTTATTTGTGAACTTTGTAAATAAATTTTGAAATATTATTACACATCAGTATTCATGTTTTTGTGTGTGCTAAATGTTAAAATAGTAAAACACTTTATAAATAAAACTGAGTGTATGCATACATGTGCATGAGACTGGTAGAATTAGAATCAAATAAATGGTGGCTGGCTTAAACTTAATAACTTTTTTTTTTTTTACAAAAAGGACATCTAAAAACCTGTTAAAAATTAGAAGTTTACATACTCTTGAGTATTTATATTCTAATAATTCTATCTTTAGTGTGTATATAATTTGTTTAAATGACCAAGTCAAACCGTTTATAACTAGTCCATAATAGGAACCTCAATGGTCCATATTTGGAGCACAAGCTTAAAGTACCCGCTATATGGACCACTTACGTTTTTGACACATTTTATAATTATTAATAAATCAACCACTAAAAGCTTCATATAATATGTTCAGCTGAAGGTAAGAAGTGGTTTACAATATAAAAGTTAACTATTTAAGCAAAAGTGAGTGAATTATACACTCTGCAACAAAAGTGGTCCATAATCGGCGACTCTCCCCTACTAAATTCTTTCGCAAAGTAGGCTTTAAAAATTTTGTGGCAAACCCTTGCCAATAATTGAAAAGCATTTAGAACATCTTCTTTCAACTGAGTTCTGGTTTGCTTCAGGTTTCTGGATTGTCAAGACTGGATGTGGAGAATGTGCTTTGTTTTGCCAACTGAGCAAATCAAAAACTGAATCTCTTCAACAAACAATCACAAACTGAATCTCTTGTAACAGGACAGACTTTGATAGTGGAAAAGTAAAACAGCTGTGGTTGGGTTTGAAGCTTTCCATTCTCAATCCTCTTAAGTTGGAGCGGCAAAGCTTACAAATGCCAGCTGGGACTTTTAGATCATTAAATTAAAAAGGCTGCCTCTGAATTTGTTGCGCTTTTTCTGTCATGAAGCTTGTTAAAAAGCAACTAGCCTTGCCAAGATAAAATTAGCAAACAGTCTTCCTGTTCTCCTCGTTGTTTTTGCTTGATTTGGCATATTTTGTGTTAATTCAGATGCAAAATCTATGGAAAAAATGGATTGAACAACTAATACTCAAGTATTTTTTCCAGAATTTTATCATAGTTTTTAAAAAAGCAACTTTGATTTTTTCAAATTTTTTTGGTACTGATAACTCATATATTCTTTGTTAAACAAAAAAAAATTATATTTTCATACGGAGGCAACATATTTAACACCACCTATCAAAATTTATGAAGTGAATAAGAGTAAAAGTTATAAATTATTAAGTTTTATTGTTCTAGAATTAAATATATTGCAGTTTTTTAATGCGGTTTAACGCAAATTTGATAATGGATTTTTTTCCACGGACGGTGTTTAGGGACTTTTATCCCAGAAGGATTTTTCTAGGTCATGACATCAAGAAATATTTCATATTTTTACAAGTGTATAATTACACAAGTAATTAGTTTAAGTCAGTTTAAACCTCCCTTACTAGTATGTGTAATTTATTCAATTTGTTAAATCATTAATTAGCATTTTTAATTATTTAGAGCCGTGCCTTTATGGCGAAAAACATCAAATTGAAGTTTGAAAAATTAAGCTAATCATGTGGAACTAATTAATCAATTGTCAAAATTTTTTTAATTATTGTTTTATTAAAAGAATTTTTTTAGCTGTGTTTTTATTCGACTTGTTTCGTAATATTAAAATGATTTTATGTTTTAACTTTAATAAAAAAAATTTTTGATTTAAATAATTTTTTTATTATTTAAAAAAAGATCTCGTCAGCGACGAAGATCTGATTTAAAAAATATGGGTTTTGAATATTTTACAAAACGTTTGACGTCTTATTTATTCATATTTTAATAAAATACACTTACATTTGAAATAATAATAATGAATATGGTTATCTGTGCAATGTTGAATAATAACAACAACAAAAGTTAAACAAAGTGAAAACAAAGTGAAACAAGTGAAAACAAAAAGGTTTGAAACTGGTTAGTATAAAGCTCTTCTTAAACTATTGCTGTCTATAATCTATTTTGATAATATCAGGGTTTAAGATTCGTTTTATTGTTGGGTATTTTTTTGTTTGTTTCTAAGCAACGTTGAACTAAAGTAATGAACATTTTTCTTAAAAAGGAAGATTCGACATTCTTGAAATAACCACTCTAAAAAACCGAATGAAACGTGGAGATCTTATACAACAGTATAAAATAACACATGATTTCGAAAAAGTTAACTTTTTCATTCCACAAATATCCGTGCATTTTACTTAACACAATCTACGCGGTCACAACCTTTGTCAGAGAAAACAGAGTATGTTGGACTGTGCTGAACAATTCCATTATTTCACAAACCGTATCATAAATGATTAAAATGCTTTACCGTTCGAAACCGTAAATGCATTGACAAAAAAGGAGGGGCGCTTACTAATCTCAATCATTATAGCCCAAATTAATTTCCAGTTTTTTCAAAATTTCTAGGAAGAAAGTTGTATAATAAAATTTATAATCATTTATCAGTAAATAAAATATTATAACAATTGATATGGATTCAAAAAAAAGATAACGCTGCTAAGCGTGCTATACTTCAACTAAATAGAAGTATTACTGATTCATTTTAAACACCACAACATGCACTAGGTATCTTCTAGATCTATCAAAAGCTTTCGATACTATAGACCGTGAAATTCTTTATAAAAAAAATAGAACATTTTGGAATCACTAGGAATGTCTTATTATTACTAAAGAGCTATTTAACCAATCATAAGCAATTTATTCATATATAAATATAGATTCATCATCAATCTTATTAGATATAACTTTCGGAGTGACAAAAGGATCAATACTAGGTCCTTTGCCTTTCCTAATATATATCAATAATCTCTAAAAAGTCTCGAACTTGGTGACCATTATGTTTAACATAATGGTCACCAAGTTCGACGACACTAATTAGTGTCGTCTGTGTTGTCTAGTGTGTTGACACTAATTAGTGTCATCAAATAACGATGCAAAGAAATTGTTAGTTAAAAAGGTTATAACCTTTTTTAACTAGCAATTTCCTTCCATCATCATTTCAAAATATGAACACTGAACTTATCAAATTTTTAACTAGTTTAAATTTAAAAAAAAACTATCAATTAATATCGAAAAAACTGAATTGATGCTTTTTTGATGCCTCTTCTTTCTTTCGCCTCCAAGTGTTACGTCTCTTCTTTCTTTCGCCTCCAAGTGTTGCGTCTCTTCTTTCTTTTGCCTCCAAGTGTTATGCCTCTTCTTTTTTTTTGACAATTTTGAAATAAACGAACAAAAATTACAAACCTTTTAAGCCCTTATATTGATGAAAATCTCACATAAAAAAATCACGGTAATAATCTCAGTAACAAAATCGTTAGATCTATAGGAGTCAAATCAATACGTTTTTTATATAAAGATAAATTTTAATTCAATTACATTACTCATTTATTCATGGCCATATTAACTAGGCTAAAATTCCTTGAGGTTAATAGAAGCGTATTACACGTATGAGTAAAACGAGTAAACATCGATTTACTCATGCCAAGCCTCTTTTAATTGAAATTAATATTTTAAATGTATATCATTTTAACTTTTATAACGTTCTACGTTTTAAGTATAAATGTAAAACCAACGAGTCCTCTTCTCCCTTTTTATAACTTACTCTTACTAAAAGAAAAAAGCAAGTACCATCTTCGAAATGGAAATTTTATTCGACTACTACTTTCACATACTAATTTTGGTGAACCTCGTATTTCATTTCGAGGAGCCCTATCTATGGAATTAAATAGTTTTTAAAACCTTTTGACTTTTCATGATGTCTATGGATACATGTATATATATGTATGCAATGTCGTGGCAAGTGGGTTGGAGACTCCCCCTTTCCCCCTCAAAAATCTGTCATTAGAGCCCCAGAATCTGAAAAAAATTTCTGCTACCTTTAACTAAAAACTCCTTCAAATTGCAAAAGGACCCCTAAAGTTTCAAAAGAGGTGCCTAATTTCGCTAACCCCCTCCCTTCCAGTTGGGGTGTGTGGGGCAGCCTAGCCACAGCCCTGTATGTATGTATATCTGTATATGTGTATGAGTGTATGATATATGTATGTATATGTTATGTATACATGTATTTTGTATTTATATGTTATAGTTATGTAAATATGTGTAGGGCAGACCGGGGCTAGTTGGCCGCAGGGATAAGTTGACGAACTGCGTTTATCTTCGAGCCTTTTTGTCACTCTCTGATGAAAGGCTCTGAAAATAAACTTGCGTTTATCTTCAGAGCCTTTCATCAGAGAGTGACAAAAATTACACAAAACCTTCCTAATTGATCATTTCATTATTCACTATAGTATTGTCAGGGTTCGCGCATGCGCATGGGAAATATTAGGATTTGTGTGTTTTTTGGACAAAAACGTAACTTTTGGAACATCGCAAACTTTTTACTTAACAAAGAAAATAGTTAGTCGTATGAAAAAAAATTATTGTTAAAGTTCCAATCACAATTGGTTTACTATATCCAATCAGTCTTTTTTTCAAAGTTGCCGTTTTTCAGGATCTATAGACTATTGAAAAAAAGGCTTTCGGGGTATGTTGGCAAAATTTTCTCGGGGTAAGTTGGCTCATAGCATTTACTATGGGGGAAAAAATATATTTTTTATAAAACTAGTTTTTTTTTATAAGTTTTAAACAATATTAAAAAAATTTATTCTCACAAAAAAATAAAAATAAAAATTTGTTTAGGTTTTTTTTTCACAGATAAAAATTGATATTCTTAAATCTTTTGATGAAAATAAATATACTTTAGACGTTTTTATTGATCTCAGCAAGGCTTTTGACACTGTAAGTCATTATATTTTATTAACCAAATTAAAAAACTACGGTATTAAACACTCGAACCTTAAATGGTTTAAAAGCTATCTTACAAATAGACAGCAATGTATTTCTCATAATTACGGAAAAACTAACAACATGAATATATCTTGTGGAGTACCACAAGCATCTATACTAGGACCGCTCTTGTATTGTATTAGACACAATCTTGTTTGCCGATGATACAAATCTGTTTTATGCTCACAATGATATAAAAATGTTATTTAAAACTGTAAGCACAGAACTACTATACATTGCTGAATGGTTTAAAGCAAACAAATCATCTCTAAATTTAACTAAAACAAAGTATTCCTTTTCCCTTCGCTATCATGAACGAGACAAAATTCCATTAAAACTTCCAAATCCTTGACAATTATTCCAAATCCTTGACAAAGTATTGACAATTGCGAAATAAAAAGAGAAGCACCATCAAAATTTCTACTCCTTGACGAAAATGTTACATAGAGAGATCATATAAAATATATCGAAGGTAAAATACCAAGGAGCATTGGCCTACTTTATAGGACAAAACCTTTTTTAAATTCAAGTTGTTTAAAACTCTTATATTTCTCTTTTTAATATTTCACGGTATTAAACACTCGAACCGTAAATGGTTTAAAAGCCATCTGTCAAACAGACAGCAATATATTTCTCATAATAACGGAAAAACTAACAAAAGATGATACTAATATAATTTATGCTCACAGTGATATAAAAATTTTATCTAAAACTGTAAACACAGAACTACTATACCTTGCTGAATGGTTTACAGTAAAAAAATTATCTCTAAATTTAACTAAAACAAAATACACTTTATTCCATCGCTATCATGAACGTGACAAAATTCTATTAAAACTTCCAAATCTTTGTATTAACAATTGCGAAATAAAAAGAGAAGTATCATTAAAATTTCTAGGAGTGCTCCTTGACGAAAATGTAACATGGAGAGATCAAATAAAATATATTGAAGGTAAAATATCAAGGAGCTTGGCCTACTTTATAGGGCAAAACCTTTTTTAAATTCAAGTTGTTAAAGACTCTTATATTTTTCTTTTATTCATTCCTGTTTTAATTACGCTAATATTTCATGGTGTAGTACCAATAAAAATAAATCAAAAAAACTTTTTAATATGCAAAAACATGCAATCAGAATTATATCCAATGAAAGCCGCTATACACCCTGCCAACCTTTATTTACTAACTTAAATATACTAAATATCGATCAAATAAATATTTATTGTCTTATAATTTTTATGTTCAAAATTAATAAAAGTATTATTCCAAAAACTTTTAATCTCATTCAAAACTAATCAGAATAAATACGTAACTAGATATTCAAATAACACTTATATACAACCCAAAAGTTATTCTGCCGCAACTGAATTTTCAATTTCAATTAGAGGTCCAAAAGCATGGAATAAAGTACTCACAATTGAACTTAAAACTCTTACAATGTTAAATGAGTTTATGGCTAAACTTTGACAGTTATTACTAAAAAATGATTTACCATAAAACTATTTCTGAATTGCAAAATATCCTTATGACTGATCTATCAATTAAATGAAAAGTATATAAATTTTAGAAACGCTTGAATTATATGCACTTGGTAACTTTTCAAATTCATGTCTTTCTTGTTCATGTTTTATTTTATATAATTAACGGAAGTGCTTATTTTTAAATTAAACTTTTTATTTACGGAATTTATCAAGGGGCATGGCGATAAGACATAGTTTTCTTCTCGCCCCTGCTACATATATGTCTTGTTATTAAAATACGGATTGTATATATTTACACAACAAAAAAATAAAATAAATTATATGTAAAAAAAGTAGCGGAGAAAATTTAAGTTATAAAAAAATTTTTTAAATGCATTCTCCTAAAGTTTTTTTTTTTAATCTCAAAACACAAAAATGTGGAGATAGAAAAAAATAATTTTAACGTCGCGATACATTCAACTGAAGTAAGAAAGAAAACCGCGAGGTCTTGTCGCAAAAGACTGTAAAGATTTAGATTAATTTTTTTTAAGTGTTTATGGAGATTAGAGTAATCCTATGATTTATACATTCACCGGAATCAACTTCTTATAATCTAACAGGAAAAGTTAAATCATCGGATTACTTTAATCTCCATAAACACTTAAAAAAAATTAATCTAAATCTTTACAGTCTTTTGCGACAAGACCTCGCAGTTTTCTTTATTACTTCAGTTGAATGCTGAATTTGATTTAACTCGTGTTGTTGATTTGGTAATTACTCAATTTTGTTGCGAAAAATTTCAGTGAAGTCTATTTATCAATCTTCACTCCTTGCCATTCGTGGTAAAGGTGAAGATTGCTAAAACCTTTGCTTGCTACATAAATTACGAGCCAACTTACTTCTTACTTACTTCTTAATTACATTTAGATCCTAACTTGTCTGATGTGAGAACCCATCTTTCGTTGGATTGTCTAACATATCTAACAAGAGCGCGTAGTTTACGAACATTGCAGTGCTCATAATCTCAATTTCGTAGCCTAAATTATGTTAAATATAGTGTACTTAAGGAGTCAGAGATACTATGGAAACGTAAGACTCCATCAAAATTTATTTGAGGTGGGGTTCCACACTGTGCTATGACTTTTGAGGACCACAGCCGTAAGTGGTTTACAATGCATTTGTGCTTTGTTTTATAACGGGACGTGCAATCCGATTCAGACGACTGATTGTCAAGCAAATGTTAAACAATTTTTTATTGGCCAGATACAACCAGATACAGCATCCGTTAAGACTTTCTACAAAGTTAACTTTGAGGATTATGGAAGGCTAAAACTGTATTGCATTGTATTTGTAGATCATGTCGAATTGAAGAAAATGCAACTAAATTTCTCTCAAAACTAGATTTTTGAATCAGTTTTGAACGTGCTTGCAGACGATTTTGCTTACGCTTTTGATCTTGATCATTTGGTCGAAAGTTTGTAACGCGTGCTTCCATACGTGTGAACATAATTTACTTAGGAAAAATAAATTACATGCGTTTATGCCAATTAACTTATTATCTCTTATATACTTTTAATTCCACAAAACAGTTAAATCCACATCCAAGCTCAAACTACTTGGTGTTCTACACCTGTTCACAACTGTTCCATTTTTGTCTTACAAGTTTTAATCTGTAAAGTATACAAGTGACCTCATAGCGCGAGCCAACGCATGTATACAGCACTGTTTTGCATTTTAGATAAGTTCATTTGAATTGTAACTGCGCACTGTTAAATTAAAAATAAAAAATTGCATTGTGGTTTGCACGGCGTTGTTTAAAATATAATCAATGCAACTAATGCAAGTAAGCACCTTTTCACAAAATTTGATTTTTTTTTGCTACTCTTTCCAGTAAGTTGGCACGATATAAAAACTTTTTTTAACCCTATTTGCAAAACGTTCAAAAATGAGGGTTTCTACTCGTTATATGGTTAAATCTACTGAGCTTGAAAAAAAAAATTATTTATGTAATTCGAAATCAAATTTTAAATTAAATTCTCATTTAAAATTAAGCTTTTTTTAAAAAAATATTTTTCTTTACCGAGGTTACTGGGTTCTTTTTGTGGGGTAGTTTTGTTTATGTTGAAGTTAAACTTTTTATTTTTTTTATTTAGAGACTATTTACAAAAGACGCACAAATATTATCAAAATTCAAACTAAATAGTCGCAATAAATTACGTCAACTGTCTGATTATTTGTTTAAATTTAGACAATTTGTCGAAACATTGATTTATAAAACTAAAGTATTTTAATATAGAAAAAATACAAAACAAAACATTTTTATTACAAAATAAATCTTTAAAGGGCATCATTTCAGAAAAAAAGGAGTTTTGTTTCTGTTGTTTTAAATTACTTTCTTATGAAGTGCTTTCTAGAGACAAAGTATGCTGATTGATTTGACTTGTAAAAGAACTTGCGGAGCCTGGATTCAGTTAAGCATAAATTCTTATCAAAGTTAAATTTGTAGAAGCTGTAAACCAAATCTATTTTTAAGTAGTAAGTATATAGTTATACTATTTTTAAGTAGTAAGTATATAGTTATACTATTTTTAAGTAGTAAGTATATAGTTATACTACTGTATTAGCAGAAAGCTAAAAGTAAAGCTGTAAAGATTTCCAGGTTGTGCAATGTTTAGAATAATAAAAAAGACAAGGAAAGATGTTGCAAGATCTGGTATACAAAAGAATACCTTTGCTGATGTTACATGCTATTTCTATAAATTTTTGCTATTTAAAAAAATGTCAATTCAAGAGTGGTGAAAAATTTCAAAAAAGATATTGTTTGTTGTACTGACCCATTCGCGTTAGTAAAGCGTGTACACAAAATAAATGTGAAAGAGAAAATTCATCATTTTTCTTGAGTGGTTGTATTAATATATTTTTAATTATGTTTGTATTTTGTTGGCAACATGTAATGGTCTCAAAAAAATGTTTTAGTTTTAAAAATGACAAAAGAAGACGTTAGAAAAAATATTTTGCACAAATATTTGGAAAATGGGAATAGAAGCTACAATTCAATACAAAAAAAGTTGCGATTACATCCCAACAGTGTTAATCATGTTATTTATTGTTTTTCCCAAAATTGATAAAACGCAAATCTGGTAATGGAAGTGAGAAAGTTTTTGAGGATATAAAACTAGTTAAAAAATTGGTTAACAGTTTTGTGAACAGCCCAAATCTCTAACCAAGGGCACGCGCAAAAATATAGGTACTTTCTCGTAGTTTTGTTGTAAAAGTTAAAAATAAACATGTTTTTCAAGCTTTCAAACCAAAAAAAGTGTCTAACCGTTATGAAATTACAAAAAAAAGTGTAATAACCCGCTGAAGAAAGTTGACAAATATATGTTTTTAAAATTTCTGAATTATAGAAAATGATGGAGTCTATATGAAATAAGATCATCAGCAAATTTCTGGTGGTGTCTAATTTAATGCCAAATATAGAGGAAAAGCAGATAAGAAATTTAAATACACAAACCTTGATAAGTTTGCTAAAAAAACTCAGATTTAGATGAAGATTTGATTGTTGTTCTGTTTGCAAGCCTATGTGTACTACCAAAACAAAAGTTTGAAATTTTATTAGATGTTCACAGAAATAAGTTAATTTCTTTGAAATATTTTATCTTCTTATATTAATGTATTAAAATTAATACTTAGTTCTAAATAAAAGTTGATGAGTATCTTTTTTAAGTTGTTTTTCTACCTTCACACTTATTTCGTGTACTCGCTTTAAATAAAGTCAGGATTGTCGAGAAATTGAATTTATTTGAGGTCTATTTTACTTGTTGATGTAAATAGAGAAGAGGGATCTCTAAATATTTTTATGAACGTGTTTGACCCATCAGTATTAAACTTTTAATCAGGGAACTAGAAGTATACCGGGATCAACAAGACTATCATTTAAACTTTTCTCATAACTAGCCTTACAGCAATTGTAACATAAACAAGTATAAGTAAAAATATTAGGAAGTGAGTTTTCAAGACTGTAATTTAGCTTATACTTTTTCATATTTTTCAACAAGAACATGAAGCTGTTCAAATCTTGTAACGATTTATTGGATTACTCTCTCATGAAAAAAAAAACATTTTCCTTTTGAAAAGCAGCTCATTTTTATATGAAAATACAGCATTTTGTGATTCGATTACATCGACGATTCATTGTGCCCGGATTATTACTAATTTATCTTGTATAAACGACTGCTTGATTAAATAATTGATCCTCTGTTAAAAACAATTTTAAAGCTTCTATTTTAATATAATTGTTGTATGTTCGATTCTTTTGTTTGGAGGTAAACCTGTGTATCATTTATTTTCTAAAGGAATGACCCCCATAATTAGAGAAAACAGAAAAACAAAAATGATAGTGATGCAACTAAAAGCAGCCCAACATTCAATCTAGTACATCTGTTTTTCTCTTTACAAGTTAACTACTCTATAGCATTTAAAATTTTTGAGTCGCTTTTTTTCACAACATTAACTGCATCCTACCTTGCACTCCATTGTGTTTCCATTATGCGCCCACTGTAACCCCTAGGGACAAGGCTATCCCTAGTGGGTTAGACACCCCCTAGGCCTTGCTCAGTATTAAATTCCCAAAATTTCAGACCCAAGAAATGTAAATTTTAGCAAAAAGATTTTATAATCATCACTATGATGATTTATAATAATCATCACTATTATCTGATGATTTTATTATTAAATTTATCAATAAAATAAAATTGAATGTTTTTAATGTTGATAAGTTGAGTTCCGGTTAAAATTTCTTTTCTTTTTACACATTTCTTGGTAAATTATTTTGCTTTAAGATTTCAGAATTTTCGTTGCATTTTGCTAAGAATCTTCTGTGGGTGAGATTTGTAAATAAAAGTCACTACGTAGAAGCTAACGCAAAAAATATTCATTTAACTCTTTCTCCGGAATTAACTACTCAACTTAGTGTGCGCCGAAGAGCCACAAATTCCTGTTTTTGCTTGGCTACCATTAAGCATAATTTTGAAAATGTCAAATCTGTTCAATCAACAGTTTGATCCTTCAGATGAAACAGAAGAAGAATTTGGGGGCAAGTTGACTAAAAACAAAGTACACATCCGAATCCAACAAAGAAATGGTCGAAAAACTATAACAACTTTACAAGGCATTGATGAAAAGTACGAACAAAAAAAACTCGCAAAAGCTTTTAAGAAGGAATTTAATTGTAACGGAACTGTTGTTGAGGATGAACAATATGGAGAGGTTATTCAATTATCAGGAGACCAGAGAAATAACATTCAGCAATTTTTGATCGACGTCGGAATTTGTAAAAAAGATGGAATTGTTGTCCATGGTTTCTAAATTTAATGTTTTCCCAAAATTTCTTCAATAATTTCTTTGACTGCCATAATATAAAGAATTTGAAATATATATGAACTGTATGTAGTATAGTAATGTATATGAACTAGTTGTTTATATGGTACATGTCTTTGTATTTTAAAAGTTTTTAATGTTGAAGAATACAATTTTGTAAACAAAAAATCAGTTGTAGTGTAATTGGTTTTAAATCAGTAAAAAAACTGAAAATTAACAAAAAGATTTATTGGAAATGCAAATTTTTTAGTTGTCTAGAGTTCCTTGCATACATACTAGTATGTACACTAGGTACATGCTTAGTATGATACGTAATAATTTGTAGATAGTACTATATATGTTACATAACGTAACATACATAATAATATGTACATGTTATACTATGTATGCTACATAAAGTTACATGAACATAACAAGCAACATTTAAAAATTAATATGTTAGCAAACAAACGTGAATAACTTGATGTGATGATAAAAGTTTAGTTTTAGCATTCTTTTTAAAAGATTGTTCAAAAATTTCACGATCTTTTAAGTAAAGAAAAGTAAAAAAAGCATAGCATAAGTGATTAAATAAACCATTTTAAACCAAAAAAATGTCAGTTTGTTTTTTTATTTTTTGATAACATGATTTCAACAAATAACCCACATAAAAGTCTGTTTTTAAAATTTTAGGGTATCTGTAAATAGTAGAAGTAATACTTTTCTGAGAAGAATGTTTATTGATATTTAAGTATGAAGAAAGTTTCATTGATTCAATTAAGACTCGAATTGGACCAAGGTTACCCTATATTGAGTTCGCTTATTTATAACGCAGGTAAATATTTTAATATTGAACACATTATTTTGCTTAAATATTTTGTACTTGGTTTAATTTATTCCTTTTTATAACTTTATTTTTGTTGTTTTAATCTTTCAAAACGAATATAAAAATAGCACTTTAAAAAAATTACAGTTATAGAATGTTTAATTAGTTCAGTGCTTTAGTGTTTTAGTGCCCTATGTGATATAAAAATTATGTATATTTTGTTATCTTGAATCTAATATAAATTTATTTTAAGTAGTTTACTAATTATTTAAATAACATTTTTTTTAAAGAGACAATTTTTTAAAACCATGATAGGGAGTTGCTGCTATATTGACTGAGAGTAGATTAGGGAACCAATAAGTTTTTTTATTATACTTTGATTTTTTTGGGAAAAAACCATATGGATTTTTGTGGACAAAAAAAAAGTTGAAAAATGCATATCTATATACTCTATAGTGTATGTACTCACTTCTGCTTGATTAGGCTGTCACTGTCCTTATATGTATTGCACACATTTTTATAATGCTGACTTTCTTTTTTATAACCCAGATTTTCTCAGAGTTTTTCAGAATTTTTTTGTTGCTGTAATAAATGTCCTTCATTGGTAGGTATATATATATATAAACCTATTTCAGCATGATTAAAGTCATTGAGATTTCATGCACAGCTAAATGGGCAAAAAGTTACACATGTTAAGTTTATGTAATTTATTATTTGTAGAATCCTACTTAAAATATAGTAAGGATCAGACAACATCAATTTTAACTCATCATCAAGAGAGTTACAAAGAGATTCCTGAAATTCACCACGGGAAAAGAACTTTTTTACAGTACACAATTGAAACTTATGATTTAGGTAAAAGTAATTATTTGTTTGACATCATTTTTTTGACCTTATTTTGAATTATAATTTCAGGTTGTTTTTTTAGATGAAGTTCTAATGTTTTATATTTTCCTTATAGTTTGTTCTTAAAAAGTATATGTTTTATTTTTGGAAAATAAATGCATAAGCTACATTAGTGCATAAATTGACCTTTATTAAAAAATATAGAATAATTTGCAAAATTATATCATTTAATGTCAGTGTTTATTATGCTAGTCTTGCAAAGTTCATGTTCTAAATAGTTTATTTAGAAACTATGAATGGTACAAGGTTGTAGTTTAGTGATGTTACAAAGTTTATTATATTTTAATTTATTACACTTTGTGTAATAAATTAAAGTATAATAAATGTTGAAACTTTTTAAATGATGCATTTAAAAAGTTTCAAAAAACTTGAAATCACTACTTCCTGTCAATGTATAAACTGAAAACCTTTTATAACTATAATTTAGTATAAAGTTTCAAGCAGACTACAATTAACAGTTCTGTTTATATAATTAGTTTGCAATTAATTAATTATATAAACAGAAGTTTCACGAAGACTACAAAAAATATGTATTTGAAAATGCTTGTTTAATACAGAAAACTTTTTTTTTTTTTTTTTTGAAGAAAAAGATATGGAAACTAATAAGAATGATTTAACTATGGAACATCAAAAGGAGTCTGATGATGCAGATAAATGTCCTGTTCCTCATACTGTTCATTATTTTTCTGGAAACCCAAATGTTGAAGTCACAAGAGGAATTATGCACTTATATAAAGACAAGTATGTATTAGATTTTTATCAATTTAATGTTTAAAGACATTTCTTGTATTTACATGCATTTTTAACAATTTAATTTTTATTCAAATGTAATATTTGTAAAGTTTTTTATTTGGAATATTTATTTTTTCTCTGTTATTTTGTTATTCTATCTGATTTGTTAATTACTTGCTTGATGAAATATTAGCGATATAAAAATATTTTTTTTGTATAAAAAACTTCATTTTATTATAAAATATAAATATAGTGTTTAAAGTTCATTAAAATTAGGATTTAATAAAGTAAATAAATCAATACAAAACTGGAAATAATAGTCTTTTCCTTTACAGTTTGCTTGTATGTAAATTAAACCCTCAATTATTTGGTAATAAAGTTAGTCTATTCCTAAAAATCTCTTTTACAACAAAATAGGTGTTGTGATGTATACAATGATCATTAGTTCATTATTTCATATATTTTCATTATTTTGGAACTTCAAGCTTCTAACTCTTTCTTAGCTTTTATTAAAATCTTAATGGTTTAAACAATTCTATTCCCAAATCAACTCTGAGAGTGTCACTAAAATTTAAAAAGTGCAATTAAAAATGCAGACATCCTTAATATTTTTATATAGTTAATTAATACTTTAATATTTTGATTCATATAATTAAAATTTATAATAGTTAATATAATCAATTAATACTTTTATATAATTATTTTAAATTATAGTAAAGTTGTAAACTATTTGACTGACTTTAAAATTTAGAATCATGAATTTTTGTTATCATTATCTGTCAAAAAGTATATTTTATAATAAAATATGTTTATTTTCTATTTTGTTTACTTTTTAGTTGTTTATCAACATTAGGTAATGTTGATATTCCTAGAAGTGACACAATATGCATGTTAGGTGTGCCAGCAAAGTACAGTTGTCAAGATTTGCAAAACTTTATTGCTCCCACTGGGTAAGTTTGTGAAGAATTACTAAAATATATTTTTTTGTTGTTACTTGACTCATCATTCAGCTAAGTCTCATTTTTTTACTGTATCTGCCCCTGCATGCTCTGGAAACTTTTATCCGTCTAATTGATTTCCCCACACTTCAACCCTTTAGAACTCTCTCCCATCTTTATGTTTTCCTGACTCATACAACCTACAACTTTTCAAGTTTTTTGTCAACAATTTCCTTGCTCTATAACTCTATTCTTTTTTTCTAGTAACTCCCAACTTATTAGTGGTTGCTTGCAGCCTTGTTGCGAGTGAATCAGAATTAAAAAAAAAAAGTATTATTTAAATAGATTTTTATAATTTTTTATAATAAAGTGTAAATAATGGCAGAAAAAGTAAAATTTTGCTTGGAAATAATTTTAGTGAAACTGTTAGACACATACAAATTATTCGGGATGGCAATGCAAATCAATACATGGTACTTATCCGGTTTAAAGACCAGGTAATCAAGTTGCTTTTATGGTTTCATTAAAATTATAAAATTTACTAAACCTCTTAAAAATAATTAACTTATATTGAACTTCTAAAAAAAGGTTAACTACAATGTTTTCATATTTTTGATTAATTTAATGAATGTTTTTAGGAAAGTTCTGATGCATTTTATCGTGAATATGAAGGAAAAGCATATAATATGCTTGAAGATGAGGTTCTATGTTTAAAATGATTATAATTTTATATAGGGTAAATTATTTATCAAATGGCTAATTTTATACACTTCATTAAAAGAAATCCTCATTTCAACAAAAAAATTCCTTGATAATAAATTATCCCAAAATTAGAATATTAACTTTATGCACCCCTAATTTCATAACTTCATTAGATATGAAATGATTTTGAAATAGATTTGGGTATGATTAATAACACATTTTTTTCAATCGCTTTTTAGGATAAAAAATTTTTTTTTTTCAATATTTTACCACTTACTATTTTCTTATCACTTACTATTTTCTATACACACACACATATATATATATATATATATATATATATATATATATATATATATATATATATATATATATATATATATATATATATATTTATATTTATATTTATATTTATATTTATATTTATATATATATATATATATATATATATATATATATATATATATATATATTTATATTATATATATATATATATATATATATATATATATATATATATATATATATATGTATATATATATATATATATATATATATATACACATATATATTATTCAAATTCTAATTTTTCTAAAAAATTAGAATTTGAAAAACTAAACCGTCTTGATTTGAAGCAATCTTTAAACTTAGTCACAAAAAATCAAACAATCAGCATATCTTTAAACTTACTCACAAAAAATTTCAGCACCAGTGAACCACTCTTTCCTTACCCTCAAAGCACATGTTAGGAAAAAAAAGGACCCAAAAATGAAAAACAGATTACTTTAAATGTCATAAGGGCTAGTCTAGTATAATTTTTTTTTTTTCTTCTAGGGCTTAGATAAATATCTCTATTTTTGATCAAAAAAAGTAAGGTTTTTTTTCTTTCTTTTCAAAAACAGTATAATTTACATTTTAATTCAACTAAAAAATGTTTATTATGTGGTGCGACATTGTTTTTATAACCTTTTTGACATTTAAATTTAAACTTTGTTATTTAGATTCATAATATAGTTTGCAAATGCTTATATTTAAAATAAGAATAGAATTACTGAATTTATGTATGTTTCATCTCCTCTAAAATCCTCTTTCTAAAGTCCTCTTTTTTAAAAAACCTTCTCTAAAATCCTCTATTATCCTTTAAAAAGTTAAAAATGTCTTAAAATCCCCCCTTAAAATCCCCTTTTAATTATTTTTATTTCTTGATGGTAGTACAATGTTTAAAATTCATGGTCTGCAAAACTGGTTAATGTCTGAAATGAGAATTGGGTTGTAAAAAATCAATTTTAGCAAATCCATATCATCTAGCATAAAAAATGACATTGTTGAACCCTATCCGAACCCCAGTTATGTGGAAACATGGGCGTTAAACCTATAAAAAAAATCCTCTAAAATCCTCTATTTTTATTCAAAATTTTGTAGTTTTTTGAAAAAAATCCTCTAAATTAAATGCAAAATCTCTAAACTTTTCTAATATTCTCTTTTTCTTATAAAAAATTTATGTGGCCGCCCTGTGTTTATTATTTGTAATATTTTAATCAGAATAAAATGAAGTACTCCTTAAGTTATTACTACAATTTATTAATTTGTCTGCAAAAACCATACTTCACATTTTTTTACTTTTTTGCAAAATTTTGAGATTTTATTGCAAAAAATAGTCGTTATGTGCAGTATCAATGATATTCTGAAAAAATCAAACATGTGCTAAAGTATCTTACATCATTAGTAAATACGCAGTTTTCAAGTGGTCTTTAAAAACAAATCATTAACAATGAAGAAGCGAAATGGTTTTTTCAAATTTACTTTTGTAGCTCTCTTCTGGATATGTTCTATGCGTTGCATTGCAAATTTTGAATAATTATTACAGGCTGGAGTAGCAAATTCTAAATGTGGTCTTATATACACTGTGTATAATTTCTTCCATAGTTTTGTGTCTCTGCTTAGAAATGTATTTTTCATCCATCCTAAAATGTCGTTAGCTTTAGACGCAATTTCTGAAGTGTGTGTGTCCCATTTGCCATTCAAGGTAATGGTAATGCCAAGATCGTGCTCTTATTCAGATTTTAAAATGTTAACGTTGGTTAAAGATGCTGCATCAAATATATATTAATTTTTTTGGGGGTTGCTTTTACCCATATAGATCACATTGCATTTTTTGTAGTTTAGCTTCATGTACCATTTTTCAGACCATTCCGTGATAGCATTTAAATCTAATTGAAGCTTGTCTGAGTCTGAAGCATCTTTAATATGAGCAGTATTTCTGCAGTCATCTGCATACAACTTGCATTGGAAGTAATTAATAACTGATGGCAAATCGTTTATGTAAAGGATGAACAAAAGTGGACCCAAGACACTACCCTATGGTACACTGCTAGTTATGTTTGCCCAGCTGGACTTGTACTCCCCAAGCACAACTCTCTGTTTTCGGTTAGTGAGAAAGTCACCAATCCAGCAAAGTAGTTTTCCAGTGATACCGAAGGCTTTTAGTTTATGCATAAGATGTTGATGCGGCACAGTGTCAAAAGCCTTAGCAAAATCAAGAAAGGTTATATCAACTAATTGCTTATCTGCCAAAGATGAAGAAATAATATCCATTGACTCCAAAAGGTTGGTGACGCAGGATTTGTTCCTAACAAATCCGTGTTGTTGTTCTGCAATATGGCAAATTTGATCATTATATAAATAATTCAAGATAGTGTCCCGGATAATTCGTTCCAGGACTTTGCACAGTACAGGCGTGAGCGAAACTGGACAGTAGTTAGCTGTATTTAATCGACTTCCGCATTTGTGCAAGGGCGTCACTTTAGCAATTTTCCAAGCATTGGGTACAAAACCTTCTTGAAGTGAGCTGTGAAATATTTTTGTCAGAGGATACGCTATAGTACTAGCACATTCTTTAAGAACACATGGGTGCACACCGTCATCACCTGAAGCTTTATATTGATCTAGTTTGCTGAGACTTGAAAATACTTTTTCCAAAGAAACCACTGCTTCTAGTTTGCTGAGACTTGAAAATACTTTTTCCAAAGAAGCCACTGCTTCCTAAACAAAGCTTGTGGTTTGATGTTTAAAGTCCGGCATTGGAGAAACAAGATCTTCGTTAACAAAGACAGATTTAAAATATGAGTTTAAAATATTACTAATCTCAGGACCTGAGGTAATAGTATCATTTTTTGAATCATACATAGCGTTGATTTGATTTTTTATTTTTTGCTTTAATTTTACATAGCTAAATAGTAGTTTCTTGGAATTGTTGTGAACTATTGTATTTTTATAGTTTCTGATGCATTGCTTAGTGTATTTTTTAATTTAGTAGCAAATCTGCTTATATTCATCGAGAACTGGTATAATAAGGGATCTGGTTTGCTGGACTAAAATCGATAAATGTTTCTTTTTTAAATAATAAGATTACGTAGCTGATCATTCATCCAGGGTGGTTGAGTTTTACGAATTAATTTCTTACAAGGTATCCATTTATTGCACAAATGATTGTACTCAATGAGAAAAATTTCGTAACATTGTGATGTGTTCTTAGAAGTAAACAAAACATCCCAGTCAATATTTTAGAAATCAAAATTCAGATTTTTGAAGTCTGCTAGTTTATAGTACAAATTCGATCGCACAAAAAGAGGTCATTTTATAGTGTCGGCGGTAGCCAGATGCCGTTAAATAGACGGGTGGTATTGGTTGGAGTTATTACAAAGCGGAGGAAGAGGTTCGATTTTGTAGATGCGATTGGATGATTCAGTAAGAATTAAATCAAGAAAACTTTTATATTCGCTATTTGAGTTACAGAATGAAGGAAAATCAACCACTTGAAATATATAGCGATCTTTAAGAGTATGTAAAAATCAATGATCTGATAAAGTTGCTCCTACTGATGTGTATCCTAGGCCTTTGTTCCATGTTAACTTATTAAAACTGAAATCTCCGGCTAAGCACATTCCACTAAACATTTTATTCTGGACTGCATTCGACGCCGAAACTAATGATGCTAACACTGCTTGTTCAAGATTTAAGCGTGCATTGATATCATCGTTGTGTTTAGGAGGAGGTCTATACATACACCTTAGCAAAATGTTCTCTTCTAATATTACAGTACACCATATTTGTTCAACAGATTTACAGTTTAATGGATGCATATTCACTTCAAACGAATTTAGTTTATCATTTATATAGATTGCAACACCACCTCCGCGACCTTTCCTGTTGTTGCAGTATAGTTTATAACCATGCATGTGCATTGAGCTGTTGATGTTAGCCCAAATTTCAGTTATAAAAATAGCATCGTATTTAAAAGTGTATGCCAGGGCTTCAAGCAAAAACAGTTTGTTGTTCAGTGAACAAGCATTTTTGTAGTAACAGTATAAATGATTTGACTTTCTTGGCGTATATATATAAGTATTTAATGGCTGGTTTGAACAGCTTTGAGCTGAGGTGGATGGTATATTAGTACACTCAATATTATTGTGTACTGGTTTCGAGCGAGCAATATGAGCTTTTTTCCATTCAACAAATGAGTGTATTGAACGCCGTTGATTTCAAGGGTCTTAGATACATCGATGCAGCGGACCCTATCGCTGCGGATGACAAATCGAAATGGTTTATCAAGGTTACTATTTTTTTCAAGATCTCTGTTTGCCTCTTTCCTCTCAAAGTTAAGCTTGCTAAACTCAGCTTGCTCCGCAATTGTTCGATCAGGTCTGATGAAAACATTCTTGTGTTCTGTTTTGGAAAGATTTGGTGCTGCTGTTGTTTCTGGATTCTGCACTGTTTCTGGATTCTGCACTGTCGAATTCAACAATAATTGAATTTTGGCTGTTTCTAATATTTGAGCTATTTACTGCATCATTAGTTGCACTAAAATTGGGCTTACATCTTCAAGTAGATACAATCTTTGCATTAATTTTTAAAGATGATACTATTTCTTTTACTTTTTCGGTTGTTGTGGATTTGTCCACAATCTGGTCTAAAGTATTAAAGGGAAACATGCCTACAAAAATAGCTTTTTTAGCTTTGTTTTTAGTGGCTTTAGCATTTGGAGAAATGGCACTAACAAGAGCTGTGTTAGCTTGTGATCCTGGTTTTGCTAAGTCTGCTGCAAAGTCCCTGTATTTTGAAATCTTACTGTTAGTGTCGTTTAAACAAACTTTGTTTTTCTCAAGGATTTCAAGTTTCAATTTCATTTTATTGATTACAACTTCTTTATCAAGGACAATTTGCTCCAGATTGTCAATCCTCTCCATTAGCTCTGTCTTGACTTGGTTAATTACAAAAGCAATTAGATCTTTCACTTTCTTTTCTTGGTTTGATCCAAGAGCCATTTGATCTTGATAGGAGGGCTACCACCCTATATCAGTGGATTACCTCCTGGTCGTGAAATATTAAATCATTAGTTATAAAGCTTATTAACACAAATACTGTAAGAAGTTTTGATGTGTTTTTTTCCGTATATATTTTTTCCATATATATATATGATTATATATATATATATAAAATATATATATAAATAAATATACATATATATATATATATATACATATATATATATATATATATATATATATATATATATATATATATATATATATATATATATATATATATATATATATATATATATATATATATATATATATATATATATATATATATATATATATATATATATATGTATATATATAAATAAATATCAACAAAAAAAAGTTAGATCATATCTTTCCATTTGTAAAAAGGGGTCACAAGAGGTAAACCAGATATGTTCAAACTGTTCATGGGGTAAATCGGAGATGTCCACGCTGTATAAGAGCGCTTTTTACAACTATTTGCGTAACACCCAATACAATTTCATTTTGCAAAAAAAAACAACACTTTATTATTGTAAAAATGGCGGATAAATGTCAAATTCCAGATACTACAGAAATTCCAGAAAAAAACTTGGTCAAAAGTGGGAACTAGGCAGAAATAAACGATTATCTTCGCATATGATGGACTTTCCGTGAAATTGCAAGTGTTTTATGTGTTTTCAGAATACAGCAGTAGAAAAGAGGGGGTTTTTGCTTTTGTACTTAAACAAAATGCAAAATAATGATCAACAAAGCAGCTTTCTTGCTTCAATAATTGAGGTTTTAAGTGTTAAATAAAGAAGACCTCGACAAAAAGAAGAAAAAAGATTTTCTCATGACCACTCATTCTCTTATAACATTAAAGTGACACGAGATAATAATACTGTTAGAGTTCCAGTTTGCATCAATGCTATTTTATCAATTTTTGGAATTGGAAAATCAAGAATAGAAAGAATAAGAGGATCTCTTGCCAAGACTGGTAAGTAAACAGAAATAAACATTTATTTATTTACTAATTAGTAATTCAAATAAAATAAATAATGAACAGAAGTGTTCCAACAAAGTTTCTCTCAAAAATAGCAACAGCAAAAAATGTTTTATATGAGCTTAAAAGTTTGGCTTAGTTAAATTAATAAAACATTATAAATCAAATTATATTTGATTATTTTTTAAGGAGTTTCTCCAAAAAGCCACCAAGGAAAACATACAAATTGACCTCTGTCTTTTCAGACCATATTCTAAATAGTATTATTGATCATATCAAGTCTTTTAAAGGATGAAAAAATCATTATGCATTACATGACACTAAAAAACTATATTTACCAGAGGATCTTAACTTATTAAAAATGTACAATATGTTCAATGAGTGCTTCCCACTAAATAAAGTTTGTCAAGAAAGCTACAAATTTAGATATGATCAGGGAAAAATAGCTGTAAAAATAGCTTCAACATTTGAAGACTTTTAAAGTTTTTTTAAACAATATTCTTTTTCATTCTCTTTTTTTAGAATAAATAAAAATTTAAAATTTTTAAATGACAGTTTATTTCAATGAAGAATGTTTGAGTAATACTTTTTATTCCAGTATCCTGTTACTTCAAACCTGCACAATCTACATCTAAAAACCAAGAAGTTCTTATAGTTGATCAATATGATAAAACTTGTGCTGAGATTTCTTTTGCATGCAGTACAAAACAATTTCTCATTAAACTTGTGCAATAAAAATGTTTCCTAATAACACAACTGTTAAATCTTATGAGATGGGTAGAATAAAACTTGGTTATTAATTTTGGTCTTGTGCATTGTTTACACATACTTTAAAAAGAAATATCTGAAAGTCTCCTTTATTTTTTACCTTTCCTTTTGATGAAAGCCTGAATGTTTCTTTTCAAAATAGTCAAATAGATCTGAATAGTATTCATTTTTGGAACAATTTTCTAAAGACTTTAACTCTCAATTTTTGGGCTACCCTCCTGCAAAAAAGTTACAGAAAAGTATGACCACATCTTTGACAATAGTTAATTGTAAAAATCTGACAAAACTGTATACAGGTGGCCCAAAATAAACTGATTACTTCTTGATCTTATTAAAAAGCAGCAAAAGTGACTAAAGCTACATAGACTTTTTAAAATAAAGAGCAACCTCCATGTAATTCATAATGCTTTTAAAACTGGTTTTCAATCAAGTTAATGATAGCTTCACGCAAACTTTTCCATGGTTCTCCTGCCAGAAGAGCTGATTATGTAACTGTTACTGAACTAAGATAACTTAACTTTCATTAAATGGAATTTTTTTTACTTACATTGCTAGTTTGTTGCAGAAAATCTTAGTGAGATATCAGACACCCCAATGATTCTATCTCTTTAAAGACTTGTTTTCAATTGATTAAAGCTTAATGAGTTTAATAATTAAACAAGATGTTTTATGCAGGATCATAAATGGCAAGTTCTGAAATTTTATTTCACTAGAAAGCAGAAGTTTCTGCTGTTAAAATCAATCACAATTGCTTTTGCTGCAGAACAGGAATAAAAGATTCCATGCCAGCCTAAATCCATGAAGCTATGTAAGAAGCATATTTGTCAGCAGGAAGGCGAAAGATTTCTACCCAAGGGCCATCACAAAGAAAATCACAAAAAGAATCCCAGTCAGCTTTAAGATGTTGTAAGAGGTACGATGATAGGGGGATTCTAAGAGATCAAACCATGATCAGAATCACGTAAGGGTGGATGTGGAGAAACTGAGCACTGACTAGGATCAGAAACAAGACATGATTCAAGTAGAGAAGGTAAATGATTCGGGTTGTCCAGAAAACGAGTTGGAAAGTTGACTATTTGAGTTAGGGATTGAGAAAGGCAAAAGTTGAGGGCCTTAACGCCAGCAGAGTCACTGACACTAAAGCCAAGCCATTCAATGTGATGAGCATTAAAGTCACCAACAACAACAATATTGGCTGATGGATAAAGAGAGAGGGCTTGGTCAATTTGATCAGAAATAACATCAAAAAGAGTGCAGTCTTAAGATGAAGGAGAGCGATATTGAACAAAGAGAAAGGCGATAGAGTGGAGTGGTGCTAAACGAAAGTACATAAAAGAATTGTCTGTGGATTCAAACCTAGTGTCCCAAGAAATGGGTGAATTCTTATGAATGTAAATGCTCAGGCCAAACATGTGACTATTGTAGTCTTTATGAATTAAAGAAAGATAACCATCAACACTGAGATCACAAGATGAGACAGCTGAACTCAAATTAGTCTCACAAAGAGCAAGTAGGTCTAGTGAACTTTGCAAGATTCAACCAAAGAAAAGTTACTTTGAAGACCATGAATATTAGTGAATGATAGGTTTAGAGAACTTGGTGATGGCAATGGTTTTTTGTATTTTATAGTTTTTGGTACTTTATTCATTTTTAAATTTGTTAGACAGCACTCAGTACACTGTTTAATAGCCCAAGTAATCGCCTCATTACTATTAATAAACCCTAAGCTGTAACAATGAGCTCCAAATGTGGCCTCAACAATGCACACTAAAAGTACGAACAGGAACACAATCCATGCGCAACATGGCACTGTTAATACTTTGACATTTTTCGGCTGTTGATGGAATCAGCCTCTCTGAGAACTACCACAGAATTCAGGAAACCTGACTACCAGCCGGCCTTAGAACTATGAAACTGAGTATTAGAGCTGTACTCTCATTAAGAGGTAATATAATAAGTTGCCTAGTCATAAAAACAATGACAAAAGCAAAACCCGTGCATTGAGTCAAGAAGATCCAGCATTCAACATCCTGAACTGGAAACAATTAAGTAAAAATACATCTGCACCAGCCTAATAGATGAAAGGGTGAGAGGCTGGTAAACAGATAGAATCTGTTTACTCCTTAAGTCTTTTCCTAGGAGGTCTTCTACAAGACAGTAGCTGGATGCATTTAACATCTGCCCAAGATGAGTATTTTTATCTAGACACTATCTCTAGCCTTTACCCAACCAAGAGCCCCAGACAGGGGTTGTTTAAACTTGGAGTTGGATTCTCCTAGCCTTTGCCTAAAAAAGTGAATCCTACAAGGCAGCAGGACATTAAGTAATCCCAATTTTTGTTCAAACAACATAAGTAATCCCAAATTTTGTTCAAACAACATAAGTAATCCCAAATTTTGTTCAAACAACATAAGTAATCCCAATTTTTAATTGAAGTAGAATAGCATCTAGCAAAATAGAGTGGATATTCAAATAATATTTAAAAATTATTAAGGAACTTAAACAATTTTATAAAAACGTACTGTATAAAAAGTTTAGCATTAGGAAAAACGTTGTTAATGATCTGTAAAAACGTACGTTAATTTTAAAATCAACTAATAAAAAACTTTTATTGGTTGATTTCAAAATTAATGCGCATTTTTACAGACTATTAGTAATGTTTTTCATAATGCTAAACTTTTTATAAAGTACGTTTTTATAAAGTTGTTTATGTGTACTTGCAAAAGTTTCTGAAGTTTTTAATAATATTTGAATATCCACTTTATTTTTTCTAGATACTTATCTACTTTGATTAAAGTTTAGAATTACTGATGTTGTTTAAACAAAGAATGAACTATAAAAGTAATAAATGCTTTGTAGAAAGTAATAACACTGTTATACTTTTATAATGCAGTTAGTGACTATTATTACTTTTGTAGTTGTAAGTTTATTGTTTTTTTTTTCATAGCTTTTCGCTAACAAACTTTTAAAAATTTGCTCCTTGAAAACAAGTACACAGCTTTACATAAACTAAAATTTTAAAAAAATCATTAGTTTATTTTGAGAAAAATAAAACAAAACAAAAAACTTTTACAGACTACTGATTATCATTGCGGACAACTCAAATGATAAATAAAAACTTCAATTTGCCCACAGGGCGACTGGCAAAAAACTGGAGGATTCACCGCTGATTTAATATATATATATATATATACACATACACACACACACACACACACATATATATAATGTATGTATGTATATTATATATATATATATAATATACATATATGTATAATATACAAGTATATATATACATATATATATATATATATATATATATATATATATATATATATATATATATATATAATATACATATATGTATAATATATATATATATATATATATATAGAGAGAGAGAGAGAACTCTTATATGTTGTCAGAAAGTTTTTTCCGTATTTTGTTGACAAAAAGTAAAAATTAAAATGCAGGGTCGGAATTATTTTTTTTATTAATTGATTGACTGCCTGCCCCAACCAAACCCTCAGTCGATGTAGCAGCACTCCCTTACGAGTCAGGCTATTTGTCAGTCAATGTAGCAGCACTTTGTTGCGAGTCAGGCTATAAGATAGTTGATGTAGCAACACCCCGCGCATGATTTACAGTAAAAAAAAATAAAAATAAAAACATTTTATTAAAAAGAATAAAAATAAAAACATTGTTTATATTGTTAAAAACACTCAGAATGTTTAAAAACATTCAGAAGGTGATGTTGTATGATGTTATATTTAATTTTTTTTTATAATTAAGCTTTTTTTTTTAGTGCACCCACATAATGTTTGTCTCAAAAGTGGAGTCTGTTGCAACGACAGGGGTTTGTCAACTTTTTTTCATATTATGTTAAATAGTATTATTTTATAATATTAGTATCAGTATAATACTATAATATATAGGCAGAATATATCAACAAAAAAAAACAAGTTGTTGTTAATAAATTTTGAAAAGATTGCATTAAAGTTAGCCTGTCAAATAGTTTGATCAAAAGGTTGATCAAGCTGTCAGGTTTTGATCAAAATTTTGCTTAAATGAAACTAATTAAAAGCTTTATGTTAAAAGTTTACAAATTTATTTTTAAAAAATAGTAGTTTTGTATCTTAAACTTTAATATCTAAACTTTAATATTACAAAAACATTATTTTAAACATAATATCTAAACTTTAATATTACAAAACCATTATTTTAAACATAATATCTAAACTTTAATATTACAAAAACATTATTTTAAAAATGTGTTTTTGAAATAACTGAGGTTTTCATAATAATTTAGAATAATTATAAAATTTTTATTTTAAGTTTTCATAATTTAAATACAAGCCCTCTCTGTTTTGTTTTTGCTGGTATATTTAAATTTGAGTTGTTAAAAAATATTTAATTAATGAGTAGATTTTTTAATAAAATAGTAATAGAATTATAAAACATGATTTAATTAAAGGCAAGAAATATTTTCATCCATGTGGAAAAAAAGAAAAAGTTGAAAAATTTAGTTAATCATGTGGAGGTAATTTGAAATTTAAACATGAATTGGAAAAGGAAAATATTCTTAGTGGACAGAAAATGGTGCTTTTAACTGATGGAAACAAACATACAGTTCATGTTGGTGTATCAGATAATAAAACTATTCGCAGAACCATAGCATCTGTATCTCTTGAAACTAATATGCAGTTACAAGTTGCAATCGATCTGAGTGATAATGGAACCAAATTATTTTGTTCCAAGCTGAGAGACAAAGTAATTTGCAAACAATTTATTTGGAAAGCTGAAAGAACTACAGTAAAATCTGGAGACCAATTATGATGTTCTACAAATTTTGTTTGAGGAATCAGGCGGTTGTTTGGTTGAGCTAGATTTTGTTATAGTAAAAGACACATCTGATTTTGTTGAGTTGATAATTAGAGGATTTGATCTTTATAAGACTTAAGTAGTGTACCCTCTGGTTTATTTCTTATTTAAGTCATCTGCTATGATAATCATTGGTCTGGTGTAAAAATTTTTTTGCATTTTTTCTTGGTTGAAAATAAGGAAGAAAAAAAATTTAAACGCTTGACTACTGAAATATGTCTAATAAGAAACAGTTTATTTAAAAGTCAATTAAATAGTTTATCAATTAAATTAATTAAAGATGTTTTGTCATTTTTGTTTTAACAAAGGTTTTATTATGTGAAGCAAAAGAGTTCAAATCCAAAACTGCAAAGTTTTATATATAATATTTTATTATTCTTTTTCAAATTTAATTTAGTTTAAAACATTATTTTTTTAATGTTTTAATCATTTTTCATTATACTAAGACTTTTTTTTTAGAATAAAAGAATTTCCACGTAAATTGTTAATTGCGTTCTTAACAATGTTTTTTATTTTGTTAATTTTGTTTGACAAAGTTAAAATAAAAATTTATTTTACTAATGAAAAACAAAAGAGATTCAGTGTTGTTAATCATTAAACTGCCCATTCACGTGACTCAAAATGCGACTATAAAGTTTGAAAAATGATACAATAGCATTTGGAAATAAAATAAAATGTAATTTATAACTCATTATAAATTAAGAAGAAACATGCTTCAAAATGCAACAACAATGTTTAAAAAACAGCACAGTCGCACTTCAAAATGTTAAATTGCATGTTGGCTTCTTTTTATTAACTTTGCTGAAATAACGCACCGTACCCATTGTTAAACTGCTTTAAATTTTTAAAATTTTCTTTTCACAAGGAATAAAATTTTCATAGGTCAAAAATTTGTTTTTAACAATAAACCTACTTTAATTAATAACAAACTGTCTGGTCGTCATGTCGGGCTAAAGAAAAGGCTTTTTTTTTAAATTTCAGTTGTCCTCGGAGAAAATGAGTAGTCTTGTGCCACCGGACGACCGTGAGAGTACACCCCTGAACTTTAGTGCAAGTGTCAATGGATTCTGGAGGTGACTTTATGAAGATATGTGTTAATGTCCTTCATATTGATAAAAAAGGGACATCCAATAAGCTCAAAAATGAATCATGTAATTCCATATTGTATTATATCATCAATCTAATGGTCTGGGTAAATTTGTTAAGCAAACAGACAAGGCAATTCACGCAAAATTAAAAAATATGTAAATACATTATAAGAGATATTTTTCATCTTGATCATGGTAAAAAATTAAAAGCAGGTGGCAGCTTTAGATCAAAAAGATTTTAGCCGTAATATATATATATATATATATATATATATATATATATATATATATATATATATATATATATATATATATATATATATATATATATATATGCAGTGGTCGAAATGGAAAAAAAAGTAACAAGATGGTATTTGGTAAATTAAAAATACCATCCCGCCTAATCATTGTTATATATAGAGATTTATAAAAAGGTGGTGGCAAAGTTTGTAAAATGTTCTGTGCATTATGTAACATAATTGTTAATATAATATGGTAATACAGGCTTTGTTGTTTAATCTTCTTTCTTTAAATGTTTAATTGTTTAAAAGTCTACGTTAATTTACTGAAAGATAAGCCTTATTTAATTATTTATCCTAATAATTATTTATTTTATACAATATAAACACACCGCATACACAACTAATAAGTTTTTTATTAATTTATACTCATTTTATTAAACATATAAACCTGATTAATGCCAGTTCAAGATTATCGGAATCATGACCTAAAAAGTATTTTAAGCAAGAAAAGTTATAAAAGTTACAAAAAAATTTAGATTTATGTTTGCGTTAGAGTTGTATCAAAAAATTTGTTATAATAGACTCTCACCAGTATTTAAAGAACATAATAAAGGTTATATTGTTTACATATGTAATCAAATTACAAAAAAAAAAAAAAAATTCAGAAAAATTTTTTTTTTGCACCTACCTACCCCACCCTCTTTAGAGATCTAGGTGCACATTAAAAGCAATTTCTCAGACACCCCTTAATAGACAAGAATTAAATTTTTTTTTTACATTTTACATTTATAACGATATTTATTATTACAATATGATGGTAATTTTACATTTTACAATTGGTATCTTCATAGGAAACAAAAAAAGTTCAGAATTTAGCACACTGTGCATACTTAATGATCTAGAAAAAAAATAGGTTTTCATAACTTTAATACCATTTATAACAGGAATCTAAGCCAAGTGCAACCTAAAAAGAATTATTTTTAATGTCAATTTTTTTTGAAGATCTAAAATGTAATTAATACAATGTAAAATGAAATTTAACTAAAATTTATAATATTTGCAATGCTG
>NC_088929.1:11327500-11337500 GCF_038396675.1 Hydra vulgaris
TATCAAACAATTTACCATTTGCAATACCTCTTGTTACTCTATCCATGTACTCTAGGAGATTAGTCGTGCAACTTTTATCTTTTTTTAAAACCATGCTGATTAGAAAATAATTAATTATTAGTCTTTAAATGTAAGAGTTGGTTAAATATTAAATGTTCTAAAGTTTTACAAAAAATTGAAGTCAAGGAAACTGGCCTATAATTTGAAACTTTATTTCTACTGCCATTTTTAACAACAACATTTATCATATTAATAACTTTATGTTATATATTACAGGGCTTAGTGACTTTAGTGCTTCAGGGCTTCAGTGACATTATGGTATATATTACAGGGCTTTAGTGCTTCAGGGCTTCAGTGTAGTTGAGGTAATACTAATAAACTTTGAAAACACTAAAACACTTTTTTTCAAAGTATGGTAAAATATCATCGTTATCTCCTACAAATACTGATTGAAAATATTCATTAAAAGTATCAGCGGTTTTCTGTTTTTGGTCCATAATGATGCACAAATTAAATTATTTGTTTGATGTTTAATAATTTTTCATTTTTCGTTTTCTGTTGATATAATTATGCAGCAGTTTTGAGATTTTACTTTTTTAGCTATGTATTTTTCATAATCTATTGTTGCTCTTTTAACTTTTTTATATACTTCTCTTTTTGCGTCATTATATTGGGATTTTTTTAAACTATCTGTCCATAAAGAGAATCTATTAATAGGCCAGAGTTTGTTCTTTTTTTTGATATCATTTATAGTCTCTTTGTTAAGTAATATTTTTCTGTTATTACGATTAATTTTTACTAATGGAATAATTTTAAAAACTGTTTGGTAATGGTAATTGAAAAGCTCACAACAATCAGTTTATATTTTTGTTCAAGAAAAGAGTATTCCAATTTATCAAGTGTATATAGTTTGATATCGCAAGATAATTTCCCAATTTAAAATTTTTTTAAAGATGTTAGTCTTGCTTATATATTTTTCACTTATAATTTATTGCCATGTTATTACGTGATATCCTTGGTTTCTGTTACCTAAAGGAGCTTTATGTCAATTCCATTTAACTCTATTGGCATTATTTACTATTATTAAGTCTAGTATGTTCATTTCATCACAAGTGGCTCTTTGAAATGTTGGATTTACAATGCATTAGTTTAAAAAACATTCATCAAGACAATTTAAAAATTTTTCAGCTTAAGTAACAACTGGTAATGCTTTGTTTAAAAACCATCTAATTGTGTTATAATTAAAATCACCTGTAATTATGCGATCTGTAAATATTTTTTTTTCAATCAATTTTTTGACATTTTTTATATTTATAATTTTCTTATTAGTAAATTCATTTGAATATGGCGGCTTGTAAATGCAACCTACTAAAATCTTTTCGATTCCAAAATTTAGACAAGTCCAAATTTGTTCGGTATCTATACAGTTTATATTTGGCAGTGTGACTTCATATGAGTTTATTTGAATTTTTACCTAAATTGCAACCCCTCCTCTTATTTTTCCATTTTTACAATCACAACAATATAATACATAATTTTCTATAAGTGTATTAGAAAGTTTCTTAAACCATGTTTTAGCAATGCAGATTAAATCTAGAAAAAGATGCCTTGATGGTGTAATGCAATTGATAGTGTAACGCAATTAATGGTGTAACACAATTGATAGTGTAACAAAGTTCATCTTTTTTATAATTTAAGAAAGTGGCATTAGTATAAAAACAATTTAAGTCAGGTTTTAAGTTTGGTTTAAATTTATTTTTTGGTTTATGCAGCACTTTGTTTTTAATTAAAGGATATTTATTTTCAAAACTTTTAACAGACTCACCTAACAGATAATTGTAAATAAATTTAATAAATTGTTTTATCACATTTAAAATCTATTTAGTTACAATTATTGTTTAATGTAATTGTTTAAACATATTAAATGAACACATTTTTTAAGTTCACTAGGCATCTTAAAATGTGTCTTATTTTTATTATATTTTTATTATTATATTATTATTATTTTTAATATTTATTATTATATTATTATTATTTTTAATATAAATAATAATAAAAATATTAATAATATTATTATTTTTATTATTATTTTATTTTATTATTACTTTAAAATGTTTATTAAATAAAATGTAGTGTTGTAATTATTTTATTTTTATACTTTAAGATTTTAATATAGGTTTTTTTTAAAAAAAAGTTATTTATCTTAGGCACTATCAACAAACTGCACATACCTATAGCATGGATCTTGGTAACAAAAGGGTCTGGGACTATGCAGGAGGTAATCAAAAAATAAAATAAAAAGAAAGAAAATAAATTATTTAATGTCACTAAATTTTTTAAAGATTTTTTACACTTTTTACACTGAGCTAGTTTGTTGCTTAACTTTTTGCATTTACTTCATTCTGGCAATCTTGTCATATGGTTGCTTCTCTTTTACTGTGTGCATCCTAACTTTATGCATTTGATAGTTTATTATTGAATAGTTATTATTAGATAGCTATTAAACACTGATTCCATTTACAAAACATTTGTATTCATTGTTTTAATTTAGATAATTATGTCCATAGACTGGTTCAAAATAAAGGAGATGGAAAATTGGTTTCTCTTGATAATAGAGAGCAGGTAATGATTTGTTATTTTTAGAAATGAGTGAAAAAAATTAAGCTATGTTTTAACTCTTTTATTTTATGTAACATCTGTTTTATCTTGTTATGTCACAAGTCATTTTTTGTATAGGTAAATTTGTGTAAAACCAGCAACAAAAATGGTATATGTTGGTTTATACTCAGGGATGTGGTGGGGATTGAACTCAGACTTGTGGTGGGGATTGAACTTGGAACTTCTCGTTTATAAAGCGAGTTGAAGTTTTTACTGTACTTTTTTTTGTGTAAATTTCCTAATGAATTTTATTTTTTCTACTTTATGCTTTTGATTTTTTCCTAAATTTTTGTAGAAGTCAAGAGAAATAATGTATTTATTATATATGTTATTTTAGAGAAATAACATATAAAAGTTTGTCTTATAAAAGTTTATAAAAGTGATGACTAGGAGTCATCACTTAATGAATTTTATTGAACAAATTTTTCTTTTGATTGTGCTATTTAGTTGTTTAAAGAAAGTAATTTCAGAAAATATTCTATTGTGTTATTTAAATAAAGCAAAATTTAGAAAAAGTTAACCCATCTTAGGTTAACTTTAAGGCGGTCATATCCAGTTAAGCCCACAACTTCCTTTTAAAAGTTTTATTTTAATTATTGCAAATATAGTAACTATTGTTAATTTATAATATAGGAACTTTTTTTTATATTTGATTTATGTATTTAAAGAAGCTTGGTTGAATTGGACTTAATTTTGTTGTTTTGATTATTTTTTTAAAATACATTAGCTGTTTTAAAATTTAATTTGAAAAACACAAATTAAAAAATAAAATTTAAAAAGAATAATAGTAATAAATTTGATTTAAATTTTCAATTTTTTTAGGTTGAAGGTGAAAAAATGGATTCTTTGACTATTGAGGTGAAAAATTTAAACAAAAATTTTACTTTTTTATCAGATTAAAAAAAAAATCATCATTATTTACTAGTCTCATCAACAATTTCTAGCTATAAATAAATTTTTATTTTTAGTACACATACCTGTTAACCAATCAACTAGAGTCGCAGAGACGTTATTTTGAAGAGAAGATTGATTTTTTAGAGAAAGATGCTTATGAAAAGGTTAATAAATTTATATATATCTGTGTATGTGTGTGTGTGTATGTATGTATGTATATAAACACATACACACGCATACATAAACTTAATTTTGATGGGTTAGGTTTGCGTTGTTTTATATATTTTACATAAAGTTTCAGACGCTCAATTATTTCTTGACGGTTTTCAGAAAGAAAAATTTTTTTTTTTACATAAAAGTTGTTCACACCTAGCAGTACCTGCTGAAACCAATACAATTAATATATGGTCTAAGTATACAATTATATTTGTATATACAATATGTATATGCCTGTGTTTGATTGGGTTATCTATAATTATTTTATAGTTTAAAAAAATGTGCTTACAGTTAATTTAGGTCATTTAGACAAATTAACTTTTTTCAAAAAAAAAAAAAAAGGAGTTAAAATAATAAAATCAAAATTTTATTCTTTTAATTTTTTAACAGTTGTCTTTAATGGAGTTGGAAGTTCATAATTCTCGCAAAGAGTATCATACACTTGAGCAAATGTTCGCTATAAATGAAAAAGATAAGAAAATGTTAGAAAAAAAGTATGAGAATGTTGTTGGTAAATTGGCTAATATGTGTAAAGAACTACGTGATGAAAAGCAGCTGAATATATGTTTGCGAGAGAATCAGGTATATCTAAGATAGTACAGAAAATCTTTATTTCAGGAATAAGTTTGATTACAAGTTGTTGCTTTCTTAAATAAATAATGATTTTCCCATGAATTATTTAAAGTGTGTGTGTTTATATATATATATATATATATATATATATATATATATATATATATATATATATATATATATATATACAGCCCTCGAAATTAGTGTCGGCATTCAGCAATGCCAACCCAACTGCCGACCTAAAATTATTTGAGGTTGGAAAAAATTGCCGACCTCATTTCAATGTTTTAGGATAAGACCTTTGTATTAAATCTTATTTGTCGACCTAATGCCAATCTCTAAAAGATTGAGGTTGACAAATAATTGATGACCTTAATCTTTTAGAGGTCAGCAATCGAGAAAAATCTTAATTTTCCTGATTTTGAGGGTTGTGTATATATGTACAGGGCTTGAAATAGCCGCCAGACATTGGACATTGTCCGACACTTGCCCAGTAAAAAATGACATCTATCAGTCATTTTGTCCGACTCATATTTTGTGTGCATTTACTTAATAATCATTTTTATTGTTCCAAAATTATTAATTAACTCTGAATTGTATATAAACTTCATTTTTGAATTTTTTATTTTTTATACAAAACAGAAAATGAAGTTGAACACTCAGCTACATTAATAAAATATGTCATTTTTTTGAGCTAATTCATTTTTTATAAAACGCCTAAACATTAAATTTTTTTTTGAATTAACCAGCCCGGTTTTTATAATTTATATTAAAATGTTGTAATTAGTTATTAATTTAAATTTATATCTCAGTATTTATTTTATTTTTTGTCTGATGATTTTTATAAACTTCAAAAGAATATTTTAGTTTTTATAACCACAGCTGTGCGGCCGTGGCACAGTGGTTAGAGCACTTGCTTTAGAAGCAGGAGATCCAGGTTCGAAACGAACTCTGGACATATATTCGCGTCACAGTAAGGAATGATGGGTGAACTTCCTAGTTAAATGCATTTCCGCAGTGCTCTGTGATAAGACTGTTAGGTCTTCTTGGGGCACCTAAATAACAAAATTAAAAAAAAAAGAAAAAAAAAAAAACCCTTATAAATTTATTTTATAAAAATTTTAGCGTAATATTTTTTTAAATGCTTATAGAAACCAGTACTTTTTATTACACTATTAAATTTGAATTATGTTGTGTAACGTTTGTTTTTGCGGTAAAGTTTTTCGCTATTAAAAGTGTTTACAAAAGTAATCATAGAAAAAGTTTAAAAAGATTTATTAAAAAATATTTAAATGTTATTACATATAAGGTAACTTAATTGAACCTTGCCCTCATCCACACTAAAATTGATGTTGACTGTCTATTATTAGACTTACACAGCTGCACTATATATCATGGTGCAGTGATTAGAGCATGGAACTCGTAGTACAAGGGTTGCAAGTTCAAATCCTGCTCAAAGTATATACATTATCGATTAGGCTTGAAATGAGGAACCAACTTATTAAATACTTATGCCTTTGTGACAGTGCTCTGTGATAAGACTTATCACACATAAGACCATTAGAGTATTCTTAAATAAAAAAAAATAAAAAAGTTTAAATAGATAAGATGGAATTGTATGCATTTTTAATTATATAAAAATTTTTGTCTAATATCTAGTACATACAGTATTTTTCTTGGGACCAATCAATGGTTACAATACAGATGGTAGTGAAATGAATTTCTTTTTTGTTGTTGCTGTAGACTTGTTAGCACTATTTTCTAATTTTTATTTCTCAGCCAATACCTTCTCTTCTTCTTTTTCTTTGAGTCGCTTAGCAGCATTGATGTCGCTGTTGTTTTCCTTTGCATTTTTCTCTTTCCTGTTGGATTTAGTCTTGGTGATATTTCAGCTTTGCTGAGTAAGCCTCTTAAGAAGTTAAAACGAAGTATTTAAGCTGACCTTCTCTGCTATTTTTTACCGTGCGGTTGCCTTAGGATCATGATTTGCCAAGACATCATCATTTCCATCACCTGCATTGATAAAAACATGTACTCAATAAAAGTACAAGTATTTAAATAATTTAAAAAATTTTCAATTATTTTAAAATTAAAAATTTTATTAAAAGTTGCATTGTTGCAATGAAACTATTAATCACTTTGTGAAATAATTAACTTACCAGGGTAGGAAGAGTTTGCAAATGGAAAATCTGAAACTGTTGTAGAATTAAAGTTTGGTGGTTCTAAGATTTCTTTTTCTTTTCGCATAGTAAAATTGGTAAAACTATTCACAATGAAGTCAACATTTTTTTCTTCAACTGGAATGACCAAATATGCAAGCTGCTTATCATGAGCAACAGTTTCTGCTTCCAAAATAGAAGCGTTGCTTGGTAAGAACTGTGAATTGCGTTATCTTCTTCAGTGCCATTTTGTAATTGTTCTTGATAATTAGCAACTATTCCAACATTCATAGATGTCTGAAAAATTAATTTCTTGAACAATTGATAGTTGGAACTCCTAAGAAAATAATAAATAATACTATTTAAATTTAGTTTAATAATATAAATAATATCATTGAAAGTTAGTAATATAAATAATTTTAATAATATAATATAAATAATACTATTGAAAGTTTGTAAACTTTAACCTTAATTCAAAATTTTAATCAATTTGTACATAAAATTTAATCACAGTTGCAAGCTAAAGTTTAAATAATAATTGTTATTGTTTAGTAGTACTAGCAAAAACACAATAGTACAATACTAACTGGAGAACAATTGTTTTCAGTAACTTCTGTTTCATTTGCTAATGGTTGATTTTGATGTTCAGGTATATTTTTTATACATGTTAAGAACTAAACGTTTCAGTGCACACCAGGCCACAAACCTGTTTTTGCAACCAAGATGAAAGCTGTTTTTAAACAGATAATTGTAGCTTGTCAACTGAGTAGGATTTATTTCAGTTTCCAAAATTTGCAAGCATTGTGATGGAGTTGGAGTCATGACATTAACATTCATAAGAAGTCCCCTTTCTGCTGCTTTGTCATGTACATTCAGATTTTCATTCTCATTTATGCCAATCAATGGTTCACTGATACCATTGAACAAAACGTTTGTACAATGGTATCAATGAACAATTGTACAAAATGTTGATGACATTTTACAAAATGTCATCAATGATTGTATTAGCTGGCATATTCTCAACTGGGTGTAGATAGTTTGGTAAATAAGCATCACTAGGAATAGCCTGAGGATTCAATCAATCAATATATTTCTGAAATATTTGGTATTACATTTCAAGGTTGCTTACAAATATTATGAACTACTAACATTAAGTAAATACCTAATGACAATGATTAAAGTAATGGTAATAATAATAAAAAATATATTTGTAATAACAATAATGATAAATAATAATAATAAAAATAATAATTAATAATAGTAAAAGTTATTTTTATCCGTTAGAAAAAAGCGTCCACCATTTGCAATGTCATTGCAAAGAAAAAAGATTAAATGATTAAATGGATAATTTCCACACGACTTGAACCCAGATGTAATGTTGCTAGAAGTCATTGCTTTTTCCCAAGCTGAAGCAAATATCCCTGCAAAATTTAAAAAAACAAGTAATAATTCCTGGAAACTGATTCATCAGATCTTGTGCTGTAGAGCAATAATAATCCTTCAGTGGCTTGAAGAAGGTGTGATCGCATGGGCCGGGTTTGTGAACAGGGCTGCATAAACATATATACATCCTAAAGTTTTTTTTAATTTTTTTCAAAATTCATGTATTTTTATGATGATTATGATGATGTTGATCATATATATTTTGTTAAGTTCATCAAACTACAGTACAGGAGGATGGGTTGAAAAAAAGTCATAACCTTAGTGGCCATGTTGTAAAAAAAAAATGTTTTAGGCATGGTCAGGAATGTTTGATCACATTTCTTTAGGTTTTATGGGACATGTCTGCCAAGCTTTAGTATTTATCGGACAATATGTCCGAAACAGAAAAGTTTGTTATTTCAAGCCCTGTTTGTGTATATATATGTATAAATATATATATATATATATATATATATATATATATATATATATATATATATATATATATATATATATATATATATACACATATATATTATCTAGATGATACAATAAATTTATTTTACTTGGTAAGTTGGGTATTTTTGTATTTGACTTAAAACGTCTTTGCATTTAACATAGGCTGTGTGGCAAAAAAAAGTTGAGTTGCTTGAAAATGAATTAAAAAAATGTTCCACTGAAAAAAGTGCTGAAATTTATGAACTTCAAAACCAAGTTGCTGATTTGATTAAACATTTGGAAGTCCAGTCTGCAGTGAGAAATGCTAATGAAGATGTTAGGGAGGTAGGTTATTTTTCACACTTATCTATATTAAATAGATATTTTGAATATATTCAAAATAAAATAAAAAAATGCAACACTGTTAAAAATTTAAACATAGCAAACTAAATTCCAGGTATGTATTTTAAAAAAAAAGCTTTCTTGGTTAATATTTTTATCCCTGCAAATAATCTTTTAACATTTTAACATTCTATATTAAATAGATATTCTGAATATATTCAAAATAAATAAAAAAAATGCAGAACAGTTAAAAATTTAAGCATAGCAAACTAAATTCCAGGTATGTGTTTTTAAAAAAAAAGCTTTCTAGGTTAATGTTTTTATACCTGCAAATAATCTTTTAACATTTGGGGCAAGAATAGATTGAAAAAAAATTTGTTTATCTGATGTTGTGCAATAGTAATAAATAAATCAACAATTAAATAATAAATAATAAAATAATGATAAATCAATAAAAAATATCAAAAGTTTATCTTGCAAAAAACTTTTTAGTTGTAACTAGTTGACGGATAGATTCCATCAAATGTTTTTCTCCACACCAAAAAGTTATGTTAGAGATTGCTAAAATTTTGTAATAAAATAGTTGCTAATTGCCACTACAAATGTTTTATAAAAGCGTTTAGACCCTAAATTTTTATTGTTTTTTTTTAATTACTTTTAAATGTAAAAGGTTAAAGATCTAGTTTGAGTGGTTAAAGGTTAAAGATCTAGTTTGAGGTTAAAATAAAAATTTGTATTTGTTATGTTTAAAGCTCTTCAGCTGACTAAGCAAAGGTGTATGACTTGGATATGTGCTAAATTAATTCAACACTTGATTTTTGGATGCTATTTATTTATAAAAAATAAACAGACAAAACTTAATTACATATGTCCATTTTTGTCTATGGCAGTGCCAACATGTAAGCAAAAAATAGATAACCTGCAAATAGAATTTTTTACGCTAAGGATCAAAAAAGTTGCTCAGGTTAGCTCTGAGGTTGGTCTTGTTTTCAATAGTTTTATCTACAATAATCATTTGAGACTGTCTGTTAAATATTTTTGATAATATCTCCCAGTCAAATTCCAATAATTTTTGTTGATTTTGCAACATGAGTTTGTGTTATGGAAGAAGCCACTGTTTTATTGCTTTGGATATCAGCTGAGTGCTTTTCTTAAGCTTTTCTAGTTGAGCTCACTAGATCTCTGCACAGTTGTATTGGAAGGAAGCAATTCCCAATATGCATGTATGCCCCACCACACTGAAAGTATTATATTTTATGATATGAAGTTCATAGTTTGGATTTGATATTGGCTTTTAA